>NW_024412407.1:8239317-8272085 GCF_014898765.1 Herpailurus yagouaroundi
GACGCTCAACCAACTGAACCAGCCAGGTGCCCCTATGTGTGTGTGTTTAAAGAATGAATGGGAGGTAAAAACTTGGAAACATATTGTTAGCTATTCTTGGGGGAAACTTGTTCTTAAAGAGAAGGAAGATAAAAGCTGTACCTAGAGAGAAGTAAAATCCAGGGACATTTACTCCCTTTCTTTTTCCCTGTCTTCCTGTCTTCTCTTGTTTCCTCGCCCTTCCTTCTTATCTTATTTTTTTAATGATGAGAGGTTTGAATATTTTACCCTCTCAGTAGAGAAGGGAATGAAAATACAGTAGTAAAAAAATAAATTCAGGAGCAAGTTTCCAAAGGAGGTGAGAGAACCCAATAAAGAATGCTGCCTTTAAAAGGAAGTAACTTTGAACACATCCATTGAACACACGAATGAATGAACGAACGAATGCCAAGCAGTAATAAGACTGTTTTCTATAATTCTGCTCCTTTTCAAAATTGAGATCAGTAGATTAAAAATGAGAATCTGAATATAGACAAAGAACTATCATATTCATCATTAAATTGACATTGCTGAATGGTTTCTATCTTAACTATAGGATTATGTCTAAATTCTCATTTTTATATGAAAAGCAAGAAGGAAAAACAGAACAAACTGTAACTGTTTTTTTTTTTAGCACAAAATTTAATTAGACTGCGTTTACAAATGTTAATATCATGCAGAGAATGTGACTTGGAGAACACTGGCACATATCCAGAAAATTCTGGAAGTAAAAACGATACTTATTATTAAGGAAGTGGTTGGGGTTCTGAATTTCCCAGATAATTCACATAAACTAGAAAACTGTTAAACCAAATATATTACTTAAAAAAATTTTTTTAATGTTTATTTTTGAGAGAGAAAGAGACAGAGCATGAGTGGGGGATGGGCAGAGAGAGAGGGAGACACAGAATATGAAGCAGGGTCCAGGCTCCGAGCTGTCAGCACAGAGCCAGATGCGGGGCTCGAACCCACCAACTGTGAGATCATGACCTGAGCCGAAGTCGGATGCTTAACCGACTGAGTCACCCAGGTACCCCTAAATATATTGTTTTTTTAAAACATAGGCTGAGGTTTCTTTTTTCCCTTTTAAGAATGACGTTCAATAGACACCCTTGGCATTTTAAAATTGCAATTTATTCATCACAAGATTCTAAAAATGGCTCTTCAGGGGTGCCTGGGTTACTCGGTTGAGTGTCCAACTTTAGCTCAGGTCATGATCTCACAGTTCGTGGGTTCAAGCCCCACATTGGTCTAGCTGCTGTCACCACGGAGCCTGCTTTGAATCTTCTGTCCCCACCCTCCTCTGCCCCTTCCCCATTTGAATGCTCACTCTCTCAAAAATAAATAAATCTAAATAAATAAATAAATAAATAAATAAATAAATAAATAAGGCTATTCACTTGATACACATATACAGACTGCTAAACTTTCAAAACTTAGTTAAATGTACATTTGATACATATTTTGTATTTTTGTTATATTCCTTGTCCTTTTAGGGACCTGACATTTAAAGTTAATATGAAAGAATTAGAGCTATTTAGCTATAGATATATTCTATTTAGTCATTCATACATTCATTAATTTGACAAATAATATGTATTGAACTTCCATTATGTCTGAGGAACTTGGAAACAGTTGAAAACACGCTATCTGCCTTTATGACGCTTGTCAACTAGTGGGGAAGGTGGTCTTTGAATAAATAATTTCAGAGAAGCATTTAAGCTAGTTTGGATTTCAGAAATGGCAATAGCTTCTAAACTGCAGTGGAGAGATTAGGTGATCAAGAGAGGGGAGAGGGAGTTGCTAGAAGGCTCTGGGGGAAGGCTGACATGGAGTAACAAAGTAGACTGCAGGGAGAAAATATTGAAACTCCTCTTTAGATTAATACATAGATCATTGGTGACCCTCCCTCAGCCCACACATTAGATGGCCCCCTGTCACTTGCAGCACTCAGGGTATCTTGAGGAAGGAACCCAGGGGGGTGACAATGATGCCCTTGTTAATTTGTCACCTTTTGGCATATTGTGATGTATTGCATTTCTGTGTGCTTAGTTGATTAAAATTTTAAATTACGTTTTAGTTTAACTTGTCCTCCAAAAATGGACAATACAAGCATAAGGAAATAAGAACAAGTAGAGCTGACACTTCCACTTCTCATAAGAGCTCTTTGGCCACATTGCAAGGTAAAGAAATGCCCATCTAAACAAAGGTGTTAAGAAGTCCATCAAAACCAATACGGAAGTATCAAGTAGGGTTTATGGGCTCACTTCCATAGTTATTAATGATGACACTCATCTAAGCATACATTTGTAGATGAACAATGAATAAAATACATCTTTGTAAATTAGCGGATGGGATGAAGAAATGACTGGCTTCATCTGGTAAGTGCAGCCATCTCTGCACTGTCTCCACTGGGTCCACATGTGTCTATGAGGTTTCTTTTCTAGCTGCCACAGCCACTAAATTCAGAGTCAAAATAAATCAAATCTGGAACTAGACTTGTGAATTGCTGTATCACAGAGTGTTAAACACAATTTAAAAAGTGAAGTATACTGGGGTGCCTGGGTGGTGTAGTCAGTTGGGCATCTGGCTTTTGATTTTGGCTCAGGTCATGATGTCACTGTTTGTGGGATTGAGCCCTCCATCCGGCTCTGTGCTCACAGCACGAAGTTTGCTTGGGATTCTGTCTTCCTCTCTCTCTCTCTGCCCCTCCCCTGCTTGCTCTCTCTCTCTCAAAAATAAATAAATAAATATTTAAAAAATAAAAATAAAGTATACTAAATCAATTTACATAATTAAAATGTTAATATTTTGGGGCACCTGGTCAGTTGAGCGTCTGACTTCAGCTCAGGTCATGATCTCACGGTTCATGGGTTTGAGCCCTGTGTAAGGCTGTGTGCTGACAGCTCAGAGCCTGGATCCTGCTTCAGATTCTGTATCTCCCTCGCTCTCTGCCCCTCCCCCACTCATACTTTGTCTCTTTCAAAAATAAAGATTGAAAAAAAAATTTAAAGTTAAATGTTAATGTTTTAATGACCATTAGGAATCTTTTTAGTAATAGAATAAAATATTGTTAACAAATAAATACAAAATGTAAAATCCTACTTAATTGTTAAAAATGTGGGGGAACATTTTTAAGGTACATAATAAATGGGACAGTAATACATATATGTTATTGAGAAATACGTACATGTACATATTGTGTTGAGTAAGTATAATCCAGATCTTTTTAATGATTAAGTACATAATCAATGTTCTTCGGAAGGAACTTGGCCAGGAGTGAGTTGATGGAAGCTCACGCTAGTGATGGCCATGAGGATAGAGAAAAAGGAACAGATGCCAGAAGTATTTAGGCAGCAGAGCAATGGGACTGGCAATTATTCCTTTGAAAATGCACACTGGACCATGTTCATCACCCCTTCCCTATTAAAACCCTTAGTAAAGGGGCGCATGGGCATCTCAGTCAGTTTAGTGTCCAACTTTGGTTCAAGTCATGATCTCACCGTTTGTGAGTTCGAGCCCGATGTTGGGCTCTGTGCCCACAGCTCAGAGCCTGGAGCCTGCTTCAGGTTCTGTGTCTCCCTCTCTCTCTGCCCCTCCCCTGATCATGCTCTGTCTCTCTTTCTCAAAAATATATAAACGCTACAAAAAATTAAAAAAAAAAAACACCCACCTTAGTAAGAAGAGGACAGAATCCAAGAAGGCTCATATCCTCAGGGGAGCCTCCCTGACTCCCAGGCCAGTACATGTTCCTCTGTTACGCTCACAGGGTCATGCTCTTTTCCTCTGAGCACTCCTTTCCATCTGTAATTTTCACATCCACTGCCAAAACCACCTCAGGAATATTGGCCTCCCATTCTAACTCCAAGCTCCATGATAGACCAGCAAAATGCCTGACACTTAGTAAATGTTAATTCGAAGAATTAATTAACTTAACATGAAGAGTGAGGGAGACAGCCAAGATACTCCCCTTCTCCTAGCTTGAGTGATTGTGTCCATGGTGGTGCTGTTTCCCAAGGTGGCATCTACAGGAGGAGAAGTCCCTTTGGGTCGGGGAAAGAAGTAATGAGTTCAATCTCGGACATGTTACATTTGAATAAAAACCTTGAGCATTTTATTTTAGAAGCACATAAATATATGTTGCTATAAAAAACTATAAATACTTATCAACAGAGGACTATCAGTTTTAAATCTCTTGTTAAAATTATCCCCTTTGTGATTATGAAGTAGCTTCGTGTGCCTAAAATATAACTGAATAAAGAGTCCTTCAAAATGGAATATTTCTGGGTATTTCCTATTTTAAGAACAATCATTTAGAATAGAACCTTATTTTAGTAAAGCGTGTTACTCTACTCAAGTAATGAATAGGACTCTTCCCCCTAAGTACTGCCAGCAGTAAAAAATAAAATAACATAAAATAAAAACAAAAAACAGCCCCTCCTTCTCAAAGCTATCTTGTCATCAGAAAAGACAAAAACCCTTATTTCTCCCCAGTAAGATTGTAGCATCAAATAGCAGCATGAAAGCCTCCAACATCCTGAGATGAGCCCAGCTCTAGTCCTGCCCTGCCAGGTGACTTGTTTCAGACATTCCCGTCTCCTGATCTTGTCATTCATTTTCTCATTTTCTTATCTTTCTAATCTTTTCCTGATGCCTTTCAACCCTCACTCTTGGATGCAGATCCTCTCTCTAGGTCTATTGCCTTTGGGCACCCAAACTGATAAGAAGGAAAGAAGGATCACATTGGATCAGGATAAAGGACAGGTCAGCCCTGTATCCTCTTTCCCAAAGTATCTCTAAGGGCTTATGAAGGGTTTATAGCTCTGTCCAAGCCTAGCCAGTAGAGTATTTTATTTCAATAGGTCATTTATGAATTTATGTCATCCTTGCTTTATTTTATTAAAACAAAAATTTTTAGTGTTTATTTATTTTTGAGAGTGAGGCACACTGCAAGCAAGGGGAGGGGCAGAGAGAGAGGGAGACACAAAATCGGAAGCAGGTTCCATGCTCTTAGCTGTCAGCACAGAGCCCGAAGCAGGGGTCAAACCCACAAACTGTGAGATCATAACCTGAGCCGAAGTCAGTTGCTTAACCGACTGAACCACCCGGGCGTCCCTATGTCATCCTTGCTTTAAATGAATATTTATAAACATGCTTTTAACCTTTACTTGCCTGTGCCCATGCCCTCTGTGCTAGTAGTGAACATCTTTGTGCATTTTTCTTAGGATACAGGGTCTCAGAAGTGACACCAATGAAATCCAAGTTCTATTTATTGCCATACTGTTTTCCACTAACAATTTTTATTATTTGTTGAATACTTAAGATATGTGGTGAACTATTTTAAGTGTTTACACTTATTAACATACAAATTTCACATAGCCTTGTGAGATAGGTATTATTGTTTATTACTGTTTTAAAGAAGAATTACTGTTTTAAAGAAGAGGCAACTGAGGCACAAAGACATTAAGTAACTTCCCCAGTGTCACAGAGCTAGTAAGCTATGGAGTCAGAATTAGAACACAGGAAATCTGGCCCAGAGCCTACCCTCAACCACCTAACTTACTACCTTACAAAAAGTGGTACCAATTTACACTGGCACCATTAGTAAGTAGAGACCATACTGTTTGGGAACACTTTTACTTTTTAATTAATACATTATTAGGTAGATCCTAAACTTTGCTTTCTCACCTTAAAGATAAGGTTGAGAGGGGCGCCTGGGTGGCGCAGTCGGTTAAGCGTCCGACTTCAGCCAGGTCACGATCTCGCGGTCCGTGAGTTGGAGCCCCGCGTCGGGCTCTGGGCTGATGGCTCAGAGCCTGGAGCCTGCTTCCGATTCTGTGTCTCCCTCTCTCTCTGCCCCTCCCCCGTTCATGCTCTGACTCTCTCTGTCCCAAAAATAAATAAAGGTTGAAAAAAAAAAAAAAAAAGATAAGGTTGAGAGTTGAAACCGAGGGCTAACTATTCTCTGACACCGTCTGTCTCCCCATTCCCACAGTGGGACAAAGGGGTGTAGAGGTGTGGGCTTGATAGTTTGTGCCTCTAAACTCAGGCTTTGAAAAGTCATTGCTCCATGCTTTTTTCTGCAAAGTGTGAAAATAATAACAGATACCATTTATTCAGCATTTACTATGTACTAAGCATCGTGGTAAGTACTCTGTACACACTGACGCATTGACCATAAGATGGGTATCATTACCCCATTTGGCAACAAGCTAGGGAGATACACTCACGGCTGACCTGTACAATGATGCATAAGTGTCAGGTAAATTACACATCAATTACACTGATCTCAGCCCTGGTTCTCCATCAGCTTGCCATACAGTCACAATACTTAATGAGTCCTACTCCCTGCTTCCCCAAGATAAACAAACAAACAAACAAACAAACAAACAAAGGACCCCCCTAAGGTGCCCTGGGCCAAAATCAGAGACAATACACACTTTGAAAGAGGCCCACTCAGAGATTTTAATTTAAATTCAGTTTAGAGTCAGGGGGATTGTTGACCTCCTGCCAGGACCAATCAATTACAAATCCAATGAGGTAGAATGTTCATTTCACTGCTGGAAGACGTGACAGCAGGCCCTGTCACAGTGCTGTGGAGAGGGGTTAGAACACACAGTGCTATGTATCTGCAGAAAGATGGCTAAGACAACTGGGAACTTCAGTTGCAAATTGCTTTTTGCTGTGGCTGCTTAACTAATTCCTAGTGTCAAAATATTGTCATCTATGGATAAGATCCAAAGACCAACGATGGTAAAAAGGGTTAATGAGGCAAAGAAATGTGATTACATCAGTCAAAAGAAAGACCAGTAATGTTAAGGACCATCTGTTATTTTAGAGTGGACCCTATACATAGGAACAAAAAACTGATTTCAGAATAAATAACTTATTTTCTAACAAGGTAAGGTTTGTTCACAGATGGCTGTACTGCTTCTGTTACAAGCAGAGAAAGTACAGGACGCTTAGACTGAATTAACCTCACCAGTTGACTTTTCTGGTTTCACCATTCTTAAAATTCAGACTGTCCTAAAACAGTTCTTTACAGATTAAAAAGAAAAACTACATATTCAGAAGACAGTTTTTATCCCATTACTCAAAATTCATCCACAAGAAATATTGGAAAGCTCTGGAAATGCATGGAGGAAAGCATAGTGTCTCTGTAAGTGAGCAGCTAGTGGTGACCCTTCCCACTGTCCTCCTGGGCAACCTGCAGCCCAGGTGAGTACGGGGTGAAGCTGGATTGAGAGCAGATGTGACTCAAGTTCAGGCTGAATCTCCTTTGGGGATCTTTCTTCACAAAGCCACCCCTCCTTCCTGGAACCATCCAGAAAGGACCCATGGGGTACTAGAAAACTCCCAGGTGACCCGAGAGGACTAAACTCTCCCTTCACAGTATAGATTCCTTCTCCGGCATTACATTCAGGGCAGACAGAGAATTTTTATTTTCTCAGTTCCATAGGGCAGCCCACAATACTACCGTTAATGTGTCCTGACCACCTTAGTACCGTTTGGGAACAATGCCCTTGGAACTCAGAAAGCCGTCAGAGCAAACTGACTCCCTGAGCTCTCCAGAAACAGGGCCGTCATAAGGACCTGAAGGTGGAGTGGCCTGGGGCCTGTCCCACCTCCTGGCCCTCCAAAGAAAGCTGTTCACACGTCGGGGAACACGTTAGAGCCAGACACACAGAGAATCAGCTTTGGAGTCAGCTTGGGATTCTAGAGCTAGATGTGCCAATTAGACCTGTGTGAACTTGCGATGATTTGCTGAACATCTGAATCAGAGATTCAGATGGTCTGTACGTCTTAGGAATGTCTCGAGGATTAAATAAGAAACCATCTGTAAAGTGCTTATCCTGATGCTGATCTCAGTAAGCATCAAGTGAATGGGGGAGTTGTCCCCATGACACCCTTGGTCCCCATTTGAGGCCACAGCTTTTGGGTTTAAGTGCTAAGCTACTCAAAGGAAGTTTCACCTACAAGAAGTCCTGAAGAAAAACACACTAACTGCAGTGACTGGTCACTTGTCCTGAACACTACCTCTTCCCTGCTTTCCCCAAGCTCTCCACACAGCAGATGTTGATGCCTGGACTCCCCTTCCAGGTTGTCAACTAACATCCAGATGAGGCCAAAGATCTTTCTCAACTCCAGGACCAAGAGTGTCTAGTTGCAAAAGGCTAAGACTCGAGCACAGACTTTCAGTTGAGACCTGACCAGGGATCACTTCCCAGTTTCCACCTTCACCTTGTTCTGCCTTCAGTGAACAAGGCCAATTCAGCCTCTTTGAACCTGCTTTCTTGTTTATACAAAGAGGATAATACCCAATTAATTGAGTGGTTGAAGGGATTAAATGAGGTAATATTTATGTGTAAAGTGCATAGCACAGAAGCTGGCAAGGAGTAGAATTCAATTCATCACTCTTGAATCCAATTCAAAAAAATGCCAGGTAATTGCAGCATTTTTGGTACCCTGAAACTGGCAAATAAGTTAATCAAAGGATGAGCTTGAGATCATATGTTCTCCGAACAAATATTGGTGAATATACCTTCTGTCCCATACAGTAAAGATTTCAAGAGACTTATAGAACCATGCTCACGGTTTAACCTATCTTGCCTATTCGGATTTCTTTCCTTATTTATCAGAATTATTTTGCCAGGCAAGATGCACACACTACTTCAAATTAGTAAGTCCATACTAAATTAGCTTTCTGTAGGAAAGGAAATCAACTTTTTGAGGACCTGTAGAACAATGATGTGGGTACAATTAACCCTCTGTCAACAAGTTGGGAAAACAGGGCTAGGACAAAAGTGAGGCCTGGGAGGGCAGCACTGTCAAAGGCAGAATTTGTTTTTTGTTTTGTTTTTTTTAATTTTTTTTCAACTTTTATTTATTTTTTGGGGGACAGAGAGAGACAGAGCATGAACGGGGGAGGGGCAGAGAGAGGGAGACACAGAATCGGAAACAGGCTCCAGGCTCCGAGCCATCAGCCCAGAGCCATCAGCCCAGAGCCTGACGCGGGGCTCGAACTCACGGACCGCGAGATCGTGACCTGGTTGAAGTCGGATGCTTAACCGACTGCGCCACCCAGGCGCCCCTCAAAGGCAGAATTTGAACACAGGTCCTGAACACAGGTCCGTGGGAGGTAAGCGGCCATCATTCTGCCCCGTTCTGTTTGCACTGCATTTTCAATTTCTCGGGTTTATGCAAGAACATTACCTTCGAAATACGGTTCTCAGGAGGCTACTGCTATATTAACGAAACCGATTTACTGCCGCTGGAAAGGAAAAAGGATTTTAGTTGTCAAGAGTCTGAAATTTGGTTGTCCTCTCACTTTTGCAGCAGTGATTAAAAAATAAAAAATAAAAAAGTGATAACCACTCCACTACTATAAGGGCGTATTCAGTCTGCCCGGTTGAAACGCTCCAGGTAGATTAATTTCTAAATTATGATTCACCTTCCCTTTCCTGTTTTGATGGAACACGGAGACTGAACGATTCCTGTCAATAAAAAGCTCGAGTTTCCACCCCGCAACTTCGCTCTATAATGACAGCCTAATTGGCTGGGACGCAGGTGGGATTTCCTGTCGCCATTTTAAGGAAACACAACTCCCCTGCAGGGAAGTGCCCAGTTAAAAGGGTCTGTGCCTGAAACAAAGAGGAAGCAAAAGAAAGGGAAACTGGCCGAATTGCCCATTCCCCTGCATCCTGATCCCTCGCTCCCCACTGCCCCTGAATTAAGAGCGCCCCTTCGCGCCCAGGCAGGTGCGCGTTGCGAGCTCGGCAAATCTATGGGGTCGCGTCACACCCAGACCCCCAAACAGAGCGCCAAAGCACAGGTCTCAGGGAAGGCTGGTTAGGTCTGCGGGTGCTGGATCCGGAAGAGGGGAGGCGCCTCCCACCGCGGGGTAGGGACA
This sequence comes from Herpailurus yagouaroundi, assembly GCF_014898765.1. Classification (NCBI taxonomy): domain Eukaryota; kingdom Metazoa; phylum Chordata; class Mammalia; order Carnivora; family Felidae; genus Herpailurus; species Herpailurus yagouaroundi. The sequence goes on from NW_024412407.1 coordinate 8,249,246, forward strand.
AAGGGTTTCCAAAGGTGCCCTTGCTGCCCCCCACCCCCGTCCCCAGCCGATCCGGCCCGTCTCGTTGCGGTCCCCCGAGCCAACACACCGCTCCATCGCCACCCGCAGCTCCAGACGCTGCCAGCCGCCTGCAGGGCTGCGCGCGGACCAGCCACTCCCGCGGCCATCCTCACGCTGCGCCCTTCCCACAATGCAACTCCCCTGGCTCCCTCGGCCCATCTGCTCTCTGGCGTACCCCGAAATGCGGCCCCCTAACACAGCCCTCCTCCGCCGGCGCCCTCTTAGCCGCCCCCACTTCCATTCCCAAGGGCTCCGGGTCTCCAGCCGGCCCCGCAGCCGGGTCCTGGGCCCGCTGCCAGGCCCCAGGGGGGCGTGGGGCAGGTGTCCAGGCTGCACGCCGCCTCCGCTCCCGGTGCCGCCGTCAGTGCGCCCGGCACACGCACTCCCCGCAACCCCTCCCTCGCCCCTTCCCCGATGCTCGGTCTCCGCCAGTCGCAGTCGCTGCATCCTCTGAGAGCGGCAAGAGGGAGGTCGCCAGGCGCGGCCGCCAGCGGAGACACCATGTGACGGGCACCGCTCAGTGACACGCAGCTTTGGTTAAAGAGCGGGCGCGCGGGAGGGGAGGCGGCGGGACGCGGGACGCGGAGGAATGGCCTGACTTTCCCCCTTTAAACCATCACGAGCCATGGATGCGCAAAGGCGACGCGCCCCCCAGTAGGAGAATGACTGCGATTCGAGACCCTCCGCGCCCTAGCGTGTGGATGTAAGTGCGAGGCTGGCGAGCAGAGTGTGGGTGGGGGTTGGCGGTGGGGGGAGACTCTGATGCAATCGGCCCAGAAAGGAGGAGGAGAGCCAGAGAGCGCGGGCTGGGGTGGCCACGCCGCTCTGCCTGAAGGTCGCCGGGAACCTCCGCCCTTCACCTTCCTCGGAAATCCGCCACGCCACGCCAAGCTTCCCCGCCCAGCCCTCGCTGACGGAGGCCACCTTTTCCCGGCCGAGACAGCCAGACCTTGATACAAAGGACATCACACGGCCGGGGGGTAATCCCGGAAGGGCGGACACCTGGTCTCCTTTGGCCACTTTTCCCTTTATTGCCCGAGGTAAGGCCGATTTTGCTTTTCTAGGGGAGCTTGAGGGAGCGGCGGCGGGAAGGAAAGGGATGTTCTGGATGCGAGAGAGGAGGCGGTAACGTACAAGGCACCCATGCGGGCACGGAAGGAATGAGTGTGCGGCTCTACCGGATGCGTTCGGGTTTTGCTTTTAGGAAAAGTCCAGGTCCTCTGTTCTTTCAGACGCACTCGGCAGCGTAAGGAGGCGCAGGGGCCTCTGATTTCACCTTTGCGTGAGCTGTGGCTTACTTTTTGGGTCTGTTTTCATAGCGGGAGAGTGTGGCTCCAGATCTAGTTATCTAGTTAAACGATACGAGGGGTCAGGGACCACGCGGGTCTGGGGGGGGGGGGTGGTGGTGGTGGAGGAGTATAGCGGGCGTGAGGGCGCTGCTGCCTACGCGAGAAGTGCTCGAATCCTGGACTTTTGGGGGGAATTTCCTGCGTCCGCTTGGCCCAGAGGAGGGCAGGTGATGCCCCCGGGGGTATGCGTGCGTCCGGCTGGGGCTGGAGGCCTGGGCGCCGCCGGGGAACCGAGCCGCCGAGCGCGAGTAAACAGGAGCACGTTTGCAGTCTCTCCTCCAGGTCTGCCTCTCTCTGTAGGGAGACTAGAGTAGGAGGATGCGGGGGGGAAGGTTACTAAAGGATGCCGGCGGTGATTCACTGCCCTTTCCCGCCCCGAAGAGGTGCCTTCCTAAATGAAGAAGGGGAGAAAGAGAAGTGCTGTTCTGAGAGCTGGATTCCGCTGGCGAACAAAAGGCCACCGCTCGCGCGGGGCCCCGGCGCGGACTGCCCTCGCCTCCTCTCCTCCCGCCACCCCCCAGTCCCCGGCACCTCGCTCGCGTTCCTAAATGTTGCCACAAAAGGCCTTTGAACTCGCGGCGTCGGTGCCGGAAGGAAAGCGCTCCTCGGTCCTAATGCACGCCCTGGGGCGCCCGTCCACCCCCCCATAATCCGCTTCCCTAGCGTCGAACTGCTCAGCACCCACTGCGACCCCACAGGTTACGGGGCTGCATGGGCGCTGCTTCCCTGCGGAATCGCCCGCCCCTGGGTTTGGGGTGAACTGTAATCAGGGTGTACAAGAGCCTATGGCGGCAAAAGGAATTTCGCGGTCACAGCGTCACCGCATTTCGGGATGCCTTTCACAGGCTGTCTGGGGCTTGAGAAGGTGGTGCTACAGTTGAGAGTCCTTTGTGTCTCGCTCTGCGGCGCGGACCCGGTTTTTATAGCACTGCTTCTCCCGTGGAAACCTTAGAGCCGCCAGGATCACGTACTTTCTCTGACGAATCCGTGGCGATGTTAGGTAGTTAAGAGTGAAAAAGACCCCCAGCACTAAGAAACGGTATTTATTTACACGCAAATGAGGATTTGACATCTCTGCAGTGAAGTTTAAAATTTTTTCTTTTTTTTTTAACATAAGGGGGAGGAGAGAATAAATGTATGGTTTGCAGACTGCGGGGCACAGCGAGGCTGTAATTGTCACCTTGATAGAAGAAACTGTGCGGCAACTCGTGCTTTTTCTGACGTCAGAGGAACAACGGAAATAAAACCTGAGCTAGGTGACCGGCCGGCCTCATTCTTAAACATCTCACGCGGGGTGGGTTGAAAGCTATGTGAAACAGTCCAGCTGGGGCACCGACCGGTTGTGGGTCCCAACTTCAAAACGGGTTTTACTCTTCAGAGTGGCTTCAATTCTCGGCATCTGGGAGTCTTGCCTAGTTTGGTTTGAGGTCTTGAAACCTTGATGAGGTTTATTTACTCTCCCCACCCCCAGCACATTCAATAAATATATCTTACTGAGGACTTAACTATTTGTAACCATATAAAGTTCCTGCTTCTGTGGGGGAAACATACAATAAACGCGCATACAATGAATTTCAGATCTTTGTTAGCGCATTGAAGAAGTAAAACAGGATCACATGATAGGGATGGGTGCTTGAAACAGATAACCCTCTAGCGGGGCCTGTGTGGGAGGGTGACATTTGTCCAGAGACTAGGAGGCCAGGCATCTGGCTATTCTCGTTTTATACTTTCCTCCCTCCTGGTGATAGTTGAGGACAAAAACCAATCTTACTCACTGTTGTTCCCCTAGTGCCCAGCACAGAGCAGCAGCTTAATAAATGCCTCTTGGATTGAGACCTTAGCCACCTCATTCATTTCTTTATGCTACTGGTGACCATCCCTTCCTTTTTCTATCTCATTTGTTCCCTTTTCTCCCAAGTTTAAATATGAGAGATTTTTTTTCTTCTTTTCTTTAAACTCTGCTTCTCTTTCTTTAAAAAAAAGGTTTTTTAATGTTTGTTTATTTTTGAGAGAGAGGGAGAGACAGAGCCTGAGTGGGGGAGGGGCAGAGAGCGGGAGACACAGAATCTGAAGCAGGCTCCAGGCTCCCAGCTGTCAGCACAGAGCCTGACGCAGGGCTCGAACTCATGAACTGTGAGATCTTGACCTGAGCTGAAGTTGGATGCCCAACTAACTGAGCCAACTAGGCTCCCCTGCTTCTCCTTCTTTCTTACCGTCTCCCTACTTCTTACCCACTCCCCTATCCCCTGGGTTACCAGGCCCTTGCAAATGCCTCTCCAACCTGTCTTCTCATCTCCATTCCCACTTGCCCAAGTTCAGGTTCCTGTCACCTGACCTAGACATGGCAATTCGAGTAGTGTGTTGGGGTATGAGGACCATGAAACAGATGTGGAGGTGCCCTGAAGAAACCAGTGCTTCATAGAAGTGCGACACGTGGTTAAGAGTGAAGCAGGGAATGAATGAGGTGTTAACACCTTTCTGGTTGCTCTCTTCCAGTACCAAGCTCTGCTCCCCTAATTCAATCTCCACATTTCCATGAGATCTGTATTTCTAAAACTCAGTTTGCTTTCCTAATGACTTTGCTTCTAAAAACCTTCAGGGGGTTCTCGGGGCGCCTGGGTGGCTCAGTCGGTTGAGCGTCCAACTTCCGCTCAGGTCACAATCTCGCGGTCCGTGAGTTCGAGCCCCGCGTCGGGCTCTGGGCTGATGGCTCGGAGCCTGGAGCCTGCTTCTGATTCTGTGTCTTCCTCTCTCTCTGCCCCTCCCCTGTTCATGCTCTGTCTCTCTCTGTCTCAAAAATAAATAAAACGTTAAAAAAAATTAAAAAAGAAACCTTCAGGGGGTTCCCATTGCCTAAAATCAGTCTCAATTCCTTAGCCAGACTCTCAGGACCCTCCATGATCTGACTCCTTGAATCTTTCCCTCTCTTTCTCTCAGTTCACCCAATGCTCTTCCTGTTGCTTTTCTGCTTCAATATCAGTGTTGATTCTGGACTGGAATGCCTACTAAAATCCTACGGATCTGTGAAGGCCTAGCCCAAATACCACTTCTCTGCCCTTTCAAATAAGTGTTCACTGATCATCTCTTAGCATTTCCTTTTACTTTTTACGTAGGATTTATCTTTTACTTCTTGCACTTTTGTCACTCTCGGTGATGGAAGGTAGGGGATGAGGCCAGAGGCTTTGAGTCAGATACGAATTCCAGATCCCAACGTACCCGCCCAGGGATATTGGGCAGCTTGTTTAGCATCTCTAAACTTCAGGGTTTCTGCCTTGTTTTCTGTTTGTTAAATGGGAATGAAGAGAATGACAATGGTGGTGGTAGTGGTACCCATCTCATTGAGTTAGCCTGACGATGTAGTTAAGATAACGGGTATGAAGTGCTTGGCACCATGTTAGTGTTGCGTATGTATTGAATTAAAAGAGACTTTCGGTTTGTCATCTATCAGAGGTGCTGGGAAAGTTGATCAGCAAAGCTCCCCTTACCTCTGAAATTGTGTGCATAGTTAATCACTCAAAATGCTTTTCTCAAAATAATACCTTAATGGAAACTCTGAGAGGGGATGTGGGGGTGGGGGAAGGGTGCGTGCAGAAGTAAGCACTTTCAAAATCACATTATAGACTTCAGAAAAAGACACCTTGGACCACTGACCCTAGACCGAGGCTTTTAAAAACATTGTTATACTTATTTCTGAAATCGGACCACATTATAGTCACTGACTTTCTAGTGCCCACCTATGTGTTAGGGTTGCCTACTGAGAGTGAAGGAATTTGGTGATCAGGAAGGCACTATGTTTTGGGGAAATTTAGCCAGCACCAAGTTCACAATCCAGGAACTCTGCCTCAAGTAAAGTTACAATGTGTCTTTGCCAATTAACTAGCTGGGCACACTTGGACAAATCATTTAACGTTTTTATGCCTCATTTTCTCATCTCTCCAAAGCTAGTAATAGTTTTTGAGCTCCCTGACTCGCAGAGTTGTGAAGATAACAATGAAAATATTGCTGAGGAAACCCTTGAACAAGTTAGAAGATCTATTCAAGATGTCATCCAAGATGACCAGTTATCTGGAGTTAAATGTGCTGCTAATCCACCGCTTTAGGGGACGAGTTAGATTAGTGATTCTCAACTCTGGTTTCATATTAGACCTACTTGGGGTCTTTGAAAAGCTACCAGTGAATGCCCAGATTCCATTTCTAGATCTTTAGATTTAGTTGACCTGGGGTGGAGCCCAGACTTAGGAGCTTTTTAAAAACACCAAGGATGATTCTAATCACAGTGGCTTAGATTTTATTTTATTAAATTTTTTTTTTTTTTTAGAGAGAGAGAGAATGCATGCGCGAGCAGGGGAGGGACAGAGGGGAGAGAGACAAAATCTTAAGCAGGCTCCATGCTCCTCGCGAGCTTGACGCAAAGCTTGATCCCACGACCCTGAGGTCGTGACCTGAGCCCAAATCAAAGGTCAGATGCTCAACTGACTGAGTTGACTGAGTGGCTTAGATTTTAAAGCAAACAAAACAAAGTCAGAAATCAAATGAAGAGCTCCGTATGTTGCTTGATAAAGTCTAAGTAATGCAGAATTGTGAGCTTGACTGACTTTTTCCCTGATTTGACTAACCCAACCAGTTTTGACATCATGGGACCATAGCCTTAGGTTACAATTTACAACCTGAATTTTCCCAGGCACAAAATCCTGTCCAGTGATACAGCCAGGGCCACACATAAAAGATTAAATGTGTGGATCTCAGTTTCCTTGTTTTAGGAGTGATGAAGAAGATTGGAAAAGAGACAATGGAAAGGAAAAGGAAAGGGATAGGTTCTGACCCAGGTATAGGAGGAAGAGGCTCTGAGCAGGAGAGACAGGACAGAGTGCAGAGAAAAAGTTGTGTTTGATTGATGGGACTCATTTTGTTGAGGTTGTACACTGGTGACTATAAAGCCAAATAAAGTCTGCGAGTACATTTTGTGTGACCTACACTTTCTCTTAAAATTGTTTGGAATTAGTTGTCAGTATTTAAACATCAGATTTTCACTTAAAATCTGCATCTGTTGGAAAAAAAAAAAGGGACGATCTGGCTTATTCCCACTGAACTAGATAGGGTACATGTTCTCCAGTTCCTTATGCCAGTCTGTCTTGCCCATTTTCTCGTGGACCTGGGCACTGTTTGCATTTGCAGCCCTTGGTCTGCATCTGTAGACCTTAGTACTGGCTGCACGTTACACTCTCCTGGAAGCATTTAAAATATCCATGCTTGATCCCACCCTAGACCAATTAAATCAGAAACTGGTGTGTGTTAGGTTATTTAAAAAAAAAAAAAAAAAAAAAAAACCAAGGTGATTCCTCTCTGTCTAGAACTGACAACTTCTAGCCTACGTCACCTATTCAGAAGATTTGTCCACAAGCCCATTTCTTATCTCTGAAAGTGATCCATTAAGAAACATTATAGAATCATAAATCCAGGGGGTTTTAAAACTGGAGGATATCTTTGAGAGAGCATCAGTTAATGTGATCTTCCTATTTTAAAGTGAGAAAACAGGCCTAGAGGGAAGAAAAACTTGTCCAAGGATTATTACATCATTTGGTATTAGGGTATAGTGTGTTTTCCATTTTCTCTTTTCATGTAAAGGCATATTCGTAAATTTTTTTTCTTTTACAAATGATCCTTTTTACATGTACCACTTTGTGATGCTTTAAAATTCTCCTTATTTCTATTATTTCTTGAGTATTTTTGTTGGGAGCTAGCTGTCATAGCTTAGCTAAGCCTTAATAACAAAGAAAATCCCATCCAGTGTTTTTAGTTCAACCATAATAAAAAATATCATTAGAGCAAAAATATACATGTGCAAAGAAAGAGAATTTTCTCAAAGGCTGAACTATTGCAGGTTGCTTTCAACTCTGTGTTTTTAGGAATTACTTACATCTATGAATTTTCAGTAGATGAGGAAGATTTTTTTAAATGTTTATTTATTTGTTTTAAGAGAGAGAGAGAATACACGTGCGGAGGAAGGGTAGAGAGGGAGAGAGAATCCCAAGCAGGCTCCATGTTATCAGCATGGAGTCCACTCGGGGCTTGATCTCCATGACCTGAGCAGAGATCAAGAGTCTGATGTTAACCTACTGAGCCACCCAGGAACCCATTGAGGAAGATTTTTAATTTTGTGGTATACACACTGCTCAGATACACTCACTGTTCTCATTAAATTAAGTTTCAAGTGGATTTTTCTTAATGTAACATACAGTTTGTCCTCTTAAATCCAGAGTTACAGATACAGAGACTTCATTGACTTCTGAAGTTTATCAGTATTTTCTGTCTTAGAGAAATCACAGTAGTTTCAAAACATCTGAATGTGGATTAGGTTAATTCCCGGACATCATAGTCTGGGCATTTTGATAACAGACATTTGAAAGAGCATATAGGAACCAGAACAGAAGAGGAATTCTGGGAGCCGTGAGAGCAAGGGTTGGGATACTGTGAACAAGGTAGGATGCACAGGGGTCAACCTGTTATTTTGTTTTCCTGAGAAAGTGTGTTTGTGGGGATCACTGATACATTATCTGCAGACAGATGATCATAGCTTGCTTTTTAAATTTAGTTATCATTATTACTGTTAACATATTTGCTGCTACCATGTGCTAGGGAGCTGTGAGGTTTATGGTCCCTGCCTCAAGGAGTTGAGATTATAATTAGGAAGGATGATAGAATGCAAGAAAACTATTAAGATATATAAGAATCCTTGTGTAAGCCAATGAGTAATCTATACAAAAGTCCTGAAAGAGTTCATCACAGGTAAACAATCTGTCGTGGGTTGGTCATGGGAAAAAGATATCACAGAGAAGGTTGGTTTGAAATTAAAAAGAAAAAAAAAAGCATGAAAGTCAACAAGCTGGGCTTTGAAAGAAATGTCCTTAAGTAAGCATGGGCTTCACAGGAAGGGGGAAGGAAGCATGTTCAGGGCCAAAGGAATGGTGTGAACAAAGCAGAAGACTGCGTACAACTAGATCCGCGGTGGGGAACGGAAAGTTCAGGAGGAACATCACGGGAGAGAAAATTAAAAAGATTGTTATGAGCAATCCGTGTTGCATTGTAAGGGTCCAGAGATTAGACTTCATCCTGCAGACATTGGGAAGTTACAGTTGGCAAGAGGGGAAGAGAAGTGGGCCAGAACGTGTGTCTGCAGCCGGGAGAGGGTAGAGTTAGCAGGTAGCACAGAGGCACTGAACTCTGCAAGTTAGGATTGTGGGCAGAGAGGAATGAGGGGCAGAGAGGATGGGGGCACGTATGAAAGAATGTTGATGGGGGCTGGTGACTGATTAGATACTCAGCAGCATTAAAGTAATACCCAGACTCCAAGTCTGAGTGATGAGGAGAGGGAACGTTATCTTTAACAGGAATAGGACAGCTGATGCGTGAGGTCAGTGATGTGTTCAGCTCGGCATGCAGAGTTTGAGGTAATGGCAAACATCCACGTGGAGAAGTCCAGCGGGCAGCTGGAGTCTACAAAGAACTTGTGGAAATTTTTCTGAGCAGGAAGGAGCTTGAGAGATCCACTTTCCCTCCAGCCTTCTCATTTTACAGATGAAGAAACATGTGACATGTTAAGTGACTCGATCATTATCAAGTAGTATTTACAAGGGAGATCCTATTGCGTAATGCAAAGGAATGCTAGTTTTATAAGATGAAAAAGACTGGGGAAAGAAATCGGAAAGATGCCTTTGTGGGATGAAGCCTGACACTACGAGCTTGAAACCTTAAGAAGGAAAGAATTTGGAGCGTGTGCCCGAAGAGCTACTCCTCTTCCTGCATAAGGGAGGAGCGAGGGGGCTGGTAAAGGAGGCTTGGAGGCAGTGCTCCGGAGCATGTTGGTGGAGGTCAGGAAGCAGTGCTCCCTGTCGTGGAAGGAGTTGAGGAAAATGAGGACTGAGACAAGGCCACCTGCCTTGACTAGAAGTCATAGCAGTGGTAGCAAGCATAGTCACAGTAGCCTGTAGGCACCAGGCCAGGTACTGGTGTATGTGCTGCCCATGTGCCCGATAGTGGAATCTCCTTTTTTTTTTTTTTTTTTTTTTTATTTTAAGTTTACTTATTTGAGAGAGACAGACAGTGTGAGCTGGGGAGGGGAAGAGAGAGAGAGAGAGAGAGAGAGAGAGAGAGAATCCCAAGTAGGCTCTGCACGCTCAGCACAGAGCCCGATGTGGGTCCCGAAGTCATGAAGTCGTGAGATCATGACCTGAGCCTAAACTGAGAGTTGGACGCTCAATTGACTGAGCCACCCAGCCCCCCCCCCCCCCGCCGATCATAGAATCTTTATAATGACCGAATGAGGTGGGTATTCCGCGTCACCCGTCTGCAGATGAAGAAACTGAGGCAAAGAGAAAACCTACTTGCCCAGGGTCCACAGCTCCTAATTGGTAGAGCCAGAATTTGCCACTTGAGTGTGGTTTCAGGGGAGTGATGAAGACAGGAGCAAGTTGTTCAGACTGTTGGCAGTAAAGGGGGTGGGGGTGGTATTTCAAGGTTATAGACAAAGTCACTTCCCAGATATGGAGCTGAGAGTAACTGGCGGAAGTCAGGGAAACCGGCGGAGAGGAAGTGGTGATTCAAAGTGCTGGCACGGCTGAGGCCACTTGCACTTGGTTAAGACGTGAGTCTTGAATAAGAAAGAGAGAAAACATCTACAGTTTGAGATTGCTTACTGGCTCCCAGCCTGTTCACTACCAAAAGGCACTTGTATTATTCCCCATGGTCCAAAGATCACAGGTTTTCAAAGATTCTATCAGTTTTAAGCTTTTCTTTTTTTAAATTTTTAAAAAATATTTATTCATTTTTGAGAGACAAAGAGATACGGAGTGCGAGCAAGGGAGGGGCAGAGAGAGAGGGAGATACAGAATCCGAAGCAGGCTCCAGGCTCTGAGCTATCAGTACAGAGCCCGACGTGGGCTTGAGCCCACAAACCATGAGATCATGACCTGAGCTGAAGTTGCACACTTAACCAACTGAGCCACTCAGGCACCCCTTTAAGCTTTTGTTTTAATTGAAATATAATTTATATGAGATACAATATCTAGATCTTAAGGACACCGTTTAATGAGTTTTGACTACAACCTTAATATATGAATTTATTTCCTATTTTTGTTATTCAAAGAAACATAAAATTGCCAGTTAGAATTTAGGATCATCACACCAAGTTAATGCAATCTAGTTAAAAGCAAGGATACCTGACATTTAGTCAACCTGTTTGGCATGTTTGAGGCCTTTTGAGATACACAAAAGCAGCTCATGGGTTCGCATTATTACCAGCTAAGAGCCAGGTGATCCAAGGATCCCAGGTGGGTAAACTGGCTCAGGCCCGGGAAGAGACGGCAGGAGGAAGAGGACCATCACTGGCCTGAAGGCCTAACACTCTCTCAAAACTATTGGCCCAGTTATTATAGTTGATTCTCAGGAGTTGAACTAGGAAAGGTTTGATCTTATTAGTTTTTCAGAATAATAATAATAAAAAAAACAAGAGGGATTCATAACAATTTTAGAATTAAGTATGTGTGACCAGACATTTAGTGATATTAAGGAATTATTGTTAGTTTTTAGGTTTGATAGTGATCTGTTGGTATTGTTTTATAAAAGCATTCTTTTACAAATATGTGCTAAAATATTTTACAGATGATACGATATCAGAATGCTTTAAAATAATTCTATGTGATGGTTGGGGGTAAAACTTCAGTAAGATTGGCCTGACCTGATAATTGTTGAAGTTGGTACGTGAGGGTTCATTATTCTATTGTCTATTATTCTGTATATGTATTTAGAAGTTCCCATCATAAAAGTTTGAAAGGGGGGAAATAAAAATAAGAATATCAATTAGGGTTTAGTTGCATGTAACAGAGATCTTCCTATGTGTGTTAAGTGAAAGAGATTTAATACAGACAACTAAATACCTGTAAGATGGTTAGAAGAGATGGCAGATGGCCTGAGGCTGGGTCTTTAGAAATAATTACCAGAATACCACCACTTAAAAACAGTGCTAAGGGAACTGCTACTTGTGCCTCTGTCAGGAAGGCAGGAAACCATGAAGCCAGTTTCTTATGGTCTCAACTGCGTGCTCCAGGAACACATCGCTTGAGCCACATCCAATGATCAGGAATCCATAGCCACACTGTTGGCTCCAGAACTCTCTGCTGCACCTGTTAGAATTGTACCAGCAGAATGGATGCCATCAACTTTCCATCATCTACAGAACTAGACTAGAAGGAAGTAGCAGCAAATATTGAGCAGGATCCACCACAAAGTACATGAGCAATTGAAATTGTATTTATCCCTAAAAGTGATTTTGGACATTGTTTAAGTTACAATATATTCTTTGGTTTGGTTTTCTTTCAGTTGGCTTTTACCAAACCTATAAAACTTCTACTACTTAAGAACATGTACCTTGCTCCCTTTACTCTAGGTAGGTTCATCTGAATGGTCACTCAGGGCTGTTCTGTGTACATTTGGCCTGTGTTGTTCCCAGTACAAGCAATGCCTTCCCAACCCCCTGGTCTAAATCCACCTGTTTTTAGACATAGTTCAAGTTCTAACTCTTTGTAAAACCTTAGCAATTTCTCCAGGCAACCATTTATTTTCCTTCCTTCCTTCCTTCCCTCCTTCCTTCCTTCTTCCTTCCCTCCCTCCCTCCCTTTCTCCCTCCCTCCCTTTCTCCCTCCCTCCATCCCTCTCTCCTTCCGTCCCTCCCTTCATACCTGTCTCCTTCCCTCCTTCCCTTCCTTCCCACCTTCCCATCTCCCTTCTTCCTTCCTTCCTTCCTTCCTTCCTTCCTTCCTCCTTCTCTCCATCCCTCCCTCCTCTCCTCCCTTCCTTCCTCCCTTCCTTCCTTCCTTCCTTCCTTCCTTCCTTCCTTCCTCTCTCCTCTTTCTTGCCGCCTTCCTTCCCTCCCACTCTCTAACTCTCCCTTTCCTTCCTTCCTTCCTTCCTTCCTTCCTTCCTTCCTTCCTTCCTTCTTCCCTCCCTTCTTCCCTCCCTTCTTTCCTTCCTTCCTTCCTTTCTTCCTTCCTTCCTTCCTTCTGTACATCGGTATGTCTGTGTATCTCTGAAATATTTCTGGATTTTTCCTTTATTCTGCCATATAGTTTGGTCTCTATCATGCAGATATTTTATAGTATACTGTCACTTTATATGGGATGGTCTTGCTTGCTTAAACAGGGTCTAAGCAATGTAAGGCCAGACAAGTTTTTCTGTAGATCTTCTCCTTTGATATATAACACTATGAAGAATAGAGAATAAGTTTATGTATTTTATGTTGGTACTATTAGTAAAATGTACCAATAAGCATACCAAGATAATGCTTGCTTAAGAGTACCTCACAAGATTGTGGTAAAGGATAAAAGATGTTCTGTGCTGAGTAAATTTTAATTTATAAGCTATTATAAAAGTTGAGAGATAGTAATTATGGTTGGGCTAACATCATGATCTTCACACAATGATCCTATTAGGTCTTTTAATTAATTGTATGTGATCTGATAATCGCGTCTGTATTTCAGTGAAACTGTAATTTTTTGCTTCTTGAGCTCAACTTGCACTTCCTGCCTCTGTGCCATTGACCATGCTCTCCTTTACTGAGACGTCTCAGCTCAGGCCCCATCTCTAGTCAGTCACTTGTCTGTCAAGCAGTGTGACTGTCCAGCAGTAAAGGTTGGATGTCAGTTTATGGCACAATCAAGCAGATAAGCAAGCATTTGCAGTAATGGTGTAGGCTGTGTTTACTTTCTCGACATAACTCAGGGTAGGAGATCATATCTTGTTAAGTGAAAAAATACGTTTTAAAAACTCTGGTACAATTTCCATGTTTGTAAATGTATACCTATTTTTTATTTGTATTCATTCTTTTCATTTCACAGGTATTTATTGAGTGCCTGCTGTATGCCAGGCACTGTATCTATGTGCATAGAAAAGCCCTGGAAGGTCATACTCCTGTATATGTACAGTGATCATCTCTGTTTGCTGAGATACGAGGTGACTTTTTTCTTTTTACTTGTGTTACACACATGTATTTTCTAATTTTTCTATAAAGGTTTATATTATTCGTTAATAAGGAAGTAGTGTTTTTAAAAAAACATTTCTATTCTCCAAAGTGCCTATAATGTAATGCTACAAGAAGAAAAGTAGGTTAAAAAGAGTGTAAAATCCCAATGTTAATAAAAGAGAAAGAGGAGGAGAGGGAGCTAGAGAGGGAAAAAGAAAAAGAAGGAAAGGGTTATAATAAAAAAGAAGAAAAGAAGAGAGGAAACACACCAGTATCTAACAGTGGCCCAATTTTGGATGGTGGGATTTCTTTTTTTTTTTTAATGTTATTTTAAGTTTATTTTTATTTATTTTGAGAGAGAGTTAGAGGGCAAGGCGAGGGGCAGAGAGGGATATAGAGAGCAGAGGAGGGGCAGAGAGAGATCAGCACAGAGGGGCTTGAACTCACAAGCCTGTGAGATCATGACCTGAACTGAAATCAAGAGTTGGATGCTCAACCCACTGAGTCACTCAGGCTCCCCCGCAGGTGGGATTTCTTTTGCAAGTTCTGTTCTAAAGATTATACAGTGAGTATGTATTAGTTTTAGAATCAGAAAAAAAAAAAATTCTTTTTCAAGAGGCAGTCCAAATGTGACTTTTCTACAAAGCTGCCTCAGATCCCTGAATTTGACCTTTTTCAACCTTTTAAATTCCTTAATCATCTAGCCTCAATAAATATACTGAATAGAGAGTAATTTCTAAATGTGACCTCAGCCTTGGTGAGAGGTGTCACTAACTTTGTTAATTTACCCCATTTTCCAGTTTTCATTTTCAAGAACAAGTTAGATTTCAGATAGGTTATTTCATAACAATAAAAATTTATTCTAAAAAAAAAAAAAGAAAGAAAGGAGATTAAGACACAGACAACACACAGACAGTGGGAAGACCACGTGAGGACACAGAGAGAAGGCAGCTGGCCAGAAGCCGTGGACAAAGGCCTCAGGAGAAACCAAACTTGCTGACACCTTAATCTTGGACTTCTGGTCTCCAGAACTGTGAAAAAATATTTTCTCTTTAAGCCAAAGGGGGGGGGGGGATTAATTCTGTGTGATTAACTTTGTACTGGGATTTGCCTAATACATATTTTCATGGCCAGGACTTCCTCTCGTCTTTTTATTCTTTTGCTTTTATGCCCATTTATTAAATGATTTGTATACACACATGCACACACACACACATACATATATTGATATGAAAGTTGAAATTCAAACAGGAGACTTTAGATCTATTATCAGTCCATCTTTCCTGTCCCCAGAAAATTTTTGTCCAGTGTCCTATTTTCTACCAATTTGGAGAGAGAAAAGGACTCAACCCAAATTGGAAACGCCATCCAGTGAATCAACTTTCTACCAGCCCTGTAGTGTCACTTCAGTATCTGAATTGGTATCACTTCATGTCACTTCAGACTCTGAGGAAGTTGCACAGGAGACAGCTAGTGTGGCAAGACTCCTGGGAAGTGCCCAGTCTAGCCCATCCGTGCAGCTTTCGTTAAGGTGGTCAGCAAGTAAGAGCACATGTTAACGCACTTCAGCTTTTATGAAGTAAAGGCAGTTGTAAACATTGCTGCTGTGCGAAGGCACAGAAAACAGAGAGGCCCTGTTGCTAGCTGGCTAGAAGAATCAGCCCTGAGCTGCCAGGTTTGCCTTAGCCCAGGAGACATGGCACTCAACTCTCCCTGTCCTGGCTTCCTGTTTTCCAGGAGAGGCCCTGCCCTGCAGGCAGGTGAGGCTCTCAAAACATGAGGCATTAGGAAATGTTTTTTTCCTTTTTTTTTTTTTTTTGAAGCCTAGCTTCCCCAGTCTCACTGCTAGTGGGCAGTGAGAGTGTCTTCACAAGCAGAGGACAAAGATGTCCCCCTCTCTCTGGGGGCGTGGGAGGAAGCTCCAGGCCCCCACTCCGGGGTCCATTTACCCTGGCCCCATGGATCCTCATCCATGCCTGGTGTCTAAGGTTCTCCCCATCCTTTTGGGGGTCCAGGCTCAAGAGGACAGGTGCAAAGGGGAACAGAAGGTCCCCAGCACTGGGGGGAATCTCCCTGCTGGAAGTTGTAAAGGATTCTGGAGCCAGGAAAGTTTCATTCTAGATGTGAGTCTGCATGAACAAACGGGAATACTGTGTGGCCTGGTTGTGGGAAAGAGAAGAAGAAAATTTCTAAAAAAGGTATCATTCTAAGGTACTTTCTATGGGTCCTGAAAATTTTATCAATTCGCAAAATGCTTCTTGGGATATACTAGGATGCTTAGCTGGGCACATTAGAGTTTTGACCCTTTATTTTTTTTAAGTTTATTTACTTATTTTGAGAGAGAGTATGTGTGTGAGTGGGGAGGGGCAGAGAGAGAGAGAGGGAGAGACAGAGAATCCCAAGCAGGCTCCACATTGTCAACGCAGAGCCGGATGCAGGGCTCAAACACACAAACCGCAAGATCATGACCTGAGCCAAAATCAAGAGCCAGACGCTGAACCAACTGAGCCACCTAGGAGCCCCTAGAGTTTTGACTCTTAACTAGGCTACCGTCATCTTACAGGTTTCAGGATCAGACAGAATGTCATCCAAAAGGGTTACCATTGGAGGTAAAAAGAAGAACAAACTTATTGGCATTCTGCTTCATTCCATGGTCTCTATCCCCTCACTGGGATGATCCTGCTGAGGCTCCTCTATGTGCATAGACCTGGCTTCTTAGGTTGCGTTTCTTTTTTTTTATTTTTTTAACGTTTATTTATTTATTTTGAGAGAGAGAGTGAACGAGGGAGGGGCAGAGAGAGAGGGAGAAAGAGAATCCTAAGCGTAGAGCCCAACACAGGGCTTGACTCCGTGGACCACGAGATCATGACCTGAGCTGAAATCAAGAGTCGGCTGCATAACCGACTGAGCCACCCAGGCACTCTGCCATCTGCTTCTTAATTTGTGATGTTGTGTGTCTGAAACTCTTTTCCTTCTTCTACACCATTGAAATGTAAGTTCTGCTCATCCATGTGGGGGAGAATATGAACTCTGCAAGTCTTTCGTTTCTGGAGAGGAAATATAGTTTTAGGTGGATTAACCTAAATACCCAGAGTATGAGTTTTTAATTCCCTAATTCCCTGACATGGAGTGATTTCATTGAAGAGATTGATTTAATCTCTTGCAGTTGATGGATAAAGTGTTTGCTAAATTTCAAAACACAGATTTGTCCTTTGCAGCTTGACCTCCAGGTTGGGTAGTTGATCCCTCATGATGCCATTTATTGAGGATTTGCATTGTTATTAAACTGGGATTGCTAAATCAGAGGTGCTTTTGTGTCTTTGTCGTCTGCACCCACGATGTGTGTGCCCTGTGATCAGATGCACTAAAATAACTGAGTCGCTTTCATTTTAAACACACTGTTTCATAAAAGGGCATCGGTATTGCCTGCAGCTGACATGGTGTTCCTATAAACGTGAACACAAAGATTACAGGACATGATTCCCTCTGTAGTTGAGATGGAGAGAGATTTATGACAGGCATAAAATTTAGAGATAAGCCTCTATAACTAGATGTACAAAGATTGCTTTCATGCATTAGATAGCAAAATGTGTTAAATTATCGGTAAACTTTTTTTTTTTTTTGCTTGTAATAGTTTATCTTTAATCAGTGGCGGTATTCATATGTTTAACAATGTTTTCTTGTGTTGTATTTTAGGGGTGTCAAGCTTCTATTTTTGCTGCTATCCCTTTGTAATACACTCAGAGCAGAATTTGGACTAATTTTTTGACCACAGATACTTTCTAAACATGATGCATTTCAAAAGTGGACTCGAATTAACAGAGTTGCAAAACATGACCGTGCCCGAAGATGATAACATTAGCAACGATTCCAATGACTTCACTGAAGTAGAAAATGGTCAGATAAATAGGTGAGTATTTTTCCACTAACACTTTCTATCCAATGAAAGAAATGTCTCTAAAATATTATTCTGGTTTTCAGTTTTTCCCTTGAATTATTCATTACTAAAGTTATGCTCCATTTGAAAATCTAATCTGAATTTCTTATGTGACATCTGTTGGGCACAGTATGCAATAGCAGATGAAACAAATAGGAAAGTAATTTATTCATCCTTTCAATTGAGTCTAATAAAAAGATGTCAATACACTGGACCCCAACCAGCCCTAACTTTTCAAAGCTCTGTGCTTGTGAATTAGACAGACTACTGGAATTTCGCCGCATCCCGTATCTGAGTGTGTAACACTCTCGTCTGCCCTCACCCACATACTAATCAACAATGGTCCACGTCTTATTTGCCAATGTTCCCATTTTAAAACTGCAAACACATTATTGCAAGCATCATTTATGACACAGCTTTTAAATAATAATAACAATGGGTTAGCCCCAGTGGCTCTCTGAGAAAATGTAGTAGAGAATTAGTACATGAAACAGAAAGAAAACAGAGCACGAGTGAGAGAAAGTAGGGAGGCAGATGGGAAGAGTCTGCCCTCAGAGTTCTCTGCCCCAGTTGTGACCTCAGCGTGTCCTTACAGCTCTGGGGTCCTATGTTTCTTAAGTTAGAAGAGTAGGACCAGTGTCTTTTTTCTTTTTGGTTTGTTTATTTATTTATTTTGAGAGAGAGAGTGCAAGCAGTATAGGGGCAGAGAAAGAAGAGAGAATCTGTCAGCACAGGGCCTGACATAGGGCTCTAACCCACGAACTGTGAGATCATGACCTGAGCTGAGTGCAGACGCTTAACCAACTGAACCACCCAGGTGTCCCAGGACCAGTGTCTTTTTAAAAAAAGTGATCTGAGGCATTTTCTGACATACTGATTTTATAGCCAGCATATGTAGATCCCTTAGCAGGACGCTCTCCAGCTTGGGACTCAGTGTTGTGGTTTGCTTGAAGAATGCAGCCCTCCTAAAAGACCAGGGGAAGAGAGCAGAGTAGACACAACCCCTTATTAGAACACCACCGATCTACACATTTGGGGGGTGGGTGGTCAGAAGGAAATTGGGATTGAGGAAAATGAAAACATGTCAGCTCACCAGGCATCTTTGTGGAAAGTGTTTCTGGAAATCTGCCCTGTGTTCTGATACAGTGTACAGTTGGAAGTCCAGCAAAGGACTCAGCTGCCATCATTTACAAACTCAGAAATTACGACCCTGCCTCATCTCCCTTTTCCCTTCCTTAAATGTTCTTAGAGGTTAAGTCTGCAACCCAGACACTTCCTCGTTATTATCCAAGTTCACTGTGTTACATGATGTTTCTTATTGTTGGATGCAAATTTGCTTCTTGCACCTCTTCTGAGTAATTATCAATAATAATTACCATTTCTTGAGCGCCAGGTGTTTTTACATATATTGCCATTTTTCCTTATAACATCATACAATGCATTCTTTTGCAAATAAGGATGGTTTAAAAATGCCTTTTACAAATAAGGAAACTCAGGCTCTGAGAAATAAAGTAACTTGCCCAAGGGCACACGCAGGACTGTGAGAAATCCCTGTCGTTCTGCTTCTCTCCTGCCACCCCTGACTATAATGCTGGGGCATTAATGAAAAAGATCATCTTTACTGGTTTTATTTAACTCTACCAGTGCTATTTTAAGCTCTGTATACCTGGAGCGTCCCGCAGTCACTGCTGACCTCCACTTAATGGTGCATGGGATTCTAACCATTTCACAACTAGGACACTTTGGTTTGATAATGAAGCTCCATTCCCAAAGCAGTGCAAACCTGGAGGACCTTCAAGTGAGTCATTGATAATATTCAGTTTAGAATCTGAGCCAGATCTTTAAATGTTGTACTTACTAAACTGAAAATACTAAGTTTTTGAGGAGGTTACAGCTTGCAGTGACTGGAAATATCCATTCTCGCCTGTGGCTTGGGCACCTTGCCTGGGTGAGCTCACTTCCTCACAGGCTGTGACTCAGGCAGTAAGCAGCTACAGCGGGAGAGCTGGCTGGTGCTGACCGCTTGCTTTGTGGAATTTGGTTCCGCTGCTGCAAATACAGTGTGAGGCATTTCTTTCTTTAATATCCTCTCTTTCACTGACACAGTTCATGAATCTTGCTTCATTCCTGGCTCTAGGACAATTCAAATTAAAAACAGGATGTGACAACGAGAAGCCAAAAAAAAAAAAAAAAAAAAGGCAAATTAAAAACAAAAAAACAAAAAAGACACCCATCATGATTCCTGCAAAAGCTGTACCTAAATACCTTTCACACTTCTTGTGGCTTTTTCACATTGGTGAGAGGAAAGTAGGCTCAATTATATGAATCTAAGAGAGCCAACTCCCAAAGGAGTGAGTTTTTAGGTCACACTGCCTCTTTTTAGGAAGCTAGAGAGAATGTTGAAAACAAATGTTGGTCTCTCCTTACCTGGCATGTAACTGGCAACTTTGCCCAGAAACTCCCCACTAGGATACTATGAGAATCATCTTTTTTGGGGCACCTGGTGGCTCAGTTGGTTAAGCATCTGACTCTTGGTTTTGGCACAGGTCATGATCTCATGGTTTCATGAGTTCAAGCCCTGCATCAGGCCCTGCATTGGCATTGAAGAGCCTGCTTGGGATTCTCTGTCTCCTCCCTCTCTCTGCGCCTCCCCAGCTAGCACTGTCTTTGTCTCTCTCAAAAAATAAAAAAAAATAAACTTTAAAAAAAAAAAAAAAGACTAGTCTTTTTAAGTTTAGTTAAAAATAGAGTAGAGCCATTTTGGTATTAGGACACCTGCCCTTATTCCAGTTCATTTGTTTTCTTTCATGCCCTGATTTTTGGGTTGTAGTCCTAGAAATCTATACCTGAAACAGCAAATCCTTTCAAAATGTCCACTAGACCAGTAGTGGTGATATTTTAACGTGCGTATGAAACACCTGAAAACCTTGTTAAAATGCAGATTCTGGTTCAGGGAGTCTGGGATGGGTCCTGACATTCTAATTTCCAGCTAGCTCCCAGGTGATGCCTTATTGTTGATCCATGGACTACACTTTAGTAGTAGCAAGCTCTAAACTTTCTAGGTGTAAGCTTAAGAGAAAGAGCCGTCTTAATCATCTTTCTATTTCTTATACCTTGTAATGGTATGATATGGTATGATAATAGTGCCTGGTACAGGGTGGATGTTACAAAATATCTGATAGAGAGAGGAGGGAAGATGGCGGCGTAGGAGGACGCTGGGCTCACCGCGCGTCCTGCTGATCACTTAGATTCCACCTATACCTGCCTAAATAACCCAGAAAACCACCAGAGGATTAGCAGAACGGAGTCGCCGGAGCCAAGCGCAGACGAGAGGCCCACGGAAGAGGGTAGGAAGGGCGGCGAGGCGGTGCGCGCTCCTCGGACTGGCGGGAGGGAGCCGGGGCAGAGGGGCGGCTCGCCGGCCAAGCAGAGCCCCCAAGGCTGTCTTGCAAAAAGCCGAGGGGCCTGACGGACTGTGTTCCGACAGCAAGCGCGACTTAGCGGCTGGGAGGTCATAAGTTAACAGCTCTGCTCAGAAAGCGGGAAGGCTGGAGGACAAAGGGAAGGAAAGCTGCTGAGCCCCCGGACGACAGAGCTCAGTTTGGTGGGGAACAAAGGCGCTCGCCAGCGCCATCTTCCCCGCCCATCCCCCAGCCAAAATCCCAAAGAGAACCAGTTCCTGCCAGGGAACTTGCTCGCTCCACCCAACTCTGCGCTTCTGCGGAGCCAAACCTTCGGCAGCGGATCTGACTCCCTGCTGCTGCCACAGGGCCCCTCCTGAAGTGGATCACCTAAGGAGAAGCAAGCTAAGCCTGCCCCTCCTGCCCCTGTGCACCTTGCCTACCCACCCCAGCTAAGACGCCAGATGCCCAGCATCACAAGCCTGGCAGTGTGCAAGTAGCCCAGACAGGCCACCCCACCCCACAGTGAATCCCGCCCCTAGGAGAGGGGAAGAGAAGGCACGCACCAGTCTGACTGTGGCCCCAGCGGTGGGCTGGGGGCAGACATCAGGTCTGACTGCGGCTCCGCCCACCAACTCCAGTTATACACCACAGCACAGGGGAAGTGCCCTGCAGGTCCTCCCCACGCCAGGGACTATCCAAAATGACCAAGCGGAAGAATTCCCCTCAGAAGAATCTCCAGGAAATAACAACAGCTAATGAGCTGATCAAAAAGGATTTAAATAATATAACAGAAAGTGAATTTAGAATAATAGTCATAAAATTAATCGCTGGGCTTGAAAACAGTATAGCTGACAGCAGAGAATCTCTTGCTACAGAGATCAAGGGACTAAGGAACAGTCACGAGGAGCTGAAAAACGCTTTAAATGAAATGCATAACAAAATGGAAACCACCACAGCTCGGATTGAAGAGGCAGAGGAGAGAATAGGTGAACTAGAAGATAAAGTTATGGAAAAAGAGGAAGCTGAGAAAAAGAGAGATAAAAAAATCCAGGAGTATGAGGGGAAAATTAGAGAACTAAGTGATACACTAAAAAGAAATAATATACGCATCATTGGTATCCCAGAGGAGGAAGAGAGAGGGAAAGGTGCTGAAGGGGTACTTGAAGAAATAATAGCTGAGAACTTCCCTGAAGTGGGGAAGGAAAAAGGCATTGAAATCCAAGAGGCACAGAGAACTCCCTTCAGACGTAACTTGAATCGATCTTCTGCACGACATATCATAGTGAAACTGGCAAAATACAAGGATAAAGAGAAAATTCTGAAAGCAGCAAGGGGTAAACGTGCCCTCACATATAAAGGGAGACCTATAAGACTCGTGACTGATCTCTCTTTTGAAACTTGGCAGGCCAGAAAGAGTTGGCACGAGATTTTCAGTTTGCTAGACAGAAAAAATATGCAGCCGAGAATCCTTTATCCAGCAAGCCTGTCATTTAGAATAGAAGGAGAGATAAAGGTCTTCCCAAACAAACAAAAACTGAAGGAATTTGTCACCACTAAACCAGCCCTACAAGAGATCCTAAGGGGGACCCTGTGAGACAAAGTACCAGAGACATCACTACAAGCATAAAACATACAGACATCACAATGACTCTAAACCCATATCTTTCTATAATAACACTGAATGTAAATGGATTAAATGCGCCAACCAAAAGACATAGGGTATCAGAATGGATAAAAAAACAAGACCCATCTATTTGCTGTCTACAAGAGACTCATTTTAGACCTGAGGACACCTTTAGATTGAGAGTGAGGGGATGGAGAACTATTTATCATGCTACTGGAAGCCAAAAGAAAGCTGGAGTAGCCATACTTATATCAGACAAACTAGACTTTCAATTAAAGGCTGTAACAAGAGATGAAGAAGGACATTATATAATAGTGACAGGGTCTATCCATCAGGAAGAGCTAACAATTATAAATGTCTATGCGCCGAATACCGGAGCGCCCAAATATATAAAACAATTACTCATAAACATAATCAACCTTATTGATAAGAATGTGGTAATTGCAGGGGACT
>NW_024412407.1:8272185-8418896 GCF_014898765.1 Herpailurus yagouaroundi
AAAAAAACAAGACCCATCTATTTGCTGTCTACAAGAGACTCATTTTAGACCTGAGGACACCTTTAGATTGAGAGTGAGGGGATGGAGAACTATTTATCATGCTACTGGAAGCCAAAAGAAAGCTGGAGTAGCCATACTTATATCAGACAAACTAGACTTTCAATTAAAGGCTGTAACAAGAGATGAAGAAGGACATTATATAATAGTGACAGGGTCTATCCATCAGGAAGAGCTAACAATTATAAATGTCTATGCGCCGAATACCGGAGCGCCCAAATATATAAAACAATTACTCATAAACACAAGCAACCTTATTGATAAGAATGTGGTAATTGCAGGGGACTTTAACACCCCACTTACAGAAATGGATAGATCATCTAGACACACGGTCAATAAAGAAACAAGGGCCCTGAATGAGACATTGGATCAGATGGACTTGACAGATATATTTAGAACTCTGCATCCCAAAGCAACAGAATATACTTTCTTCTCGAGTGCACATGGAACATTCTCCAAGATAGATCATATACTGGGTCACAAAACAGCCCTTCATAAGTTTACAAGAATTGAAATCATACCATGCATACTTTCAGACCACAATGCTATGAAGCTTGAAATCAACCACAGAAAAAAGTCTGCAAAACCTCCAAAAGCATGGAGGTTAAAGAACACCCTACTAACGAATGAGTGGGTCAACCAGGCAATTCGAGAAGAAATTAAAAAATATATGGAAACAAACGAAAATGAAAATACAACAATCCAAACGCTTTGGGACGCAGCGAAGGCAGTCCTGAGAGGAAAATACATTGCAATCCAGGCCTATCTCAAGAAACAAGAAAAATCCCAAATACAAAATCTAACAGCACACCTAAAGGAAATAGAAGCAGAACAGCAAAGGCAGCCTAAACCCAGCAGAAGAAGAGAAATAATAAAGATCAGAGCAGAAATAAACAATATAGAATCTAAAAAAACTGTAGAGCAGATCAACGAAACCAAGAGTTGGTTTTTTGAAAAAATAAACAAAATTGACAAACCTCTAGCCAGGCTTCTCAAAAAGAAACGGGAGATGACCCAAATAGATAAAATCATGAATGAAAATGGAATGATTACAACCAATCCCTCAGAGATACAAACAATTATCAGGGAATACTATGAAAAATTATATGGCAACAAATTGGACAACCTGGAAGAAATGGACAAATTCCTGAACACCCACCCTCTTCCAAAACTCAATCAGGAGGAAATAGAAAGCTTGAACAGACCCATCACCAGCGAAGAAATTGAATCGGTTATCAAAAATCTCCCAACAAATAAGAGTCCAGGACCAGATGGCTTCCCAGGGGAGTTCTACCAGACGTTTAAAGCAGAGATAATACCTATCCTTCTCAAGCTATTCCAAGAAATAGAAAGGGAAGGAAAACTTCCAGACTCATTCTATGAAGCCAGTATTACTTTGATTCCTAAACCAGACAGAGACCCAGTAAAAAAAGAGAACTACAGGCCAATATCCCTGATGAATACGGATGCCAAAATTCTCAATAAGATACTAGCAAATCGAATTCAACGGCATATAAAAAGAATTGTTTACCATGATCAAGTGGGATTCATTCCTGGGATGCAGGGCTGGTTCAACATTCGCAAATCAATCAATGTGATACATCACATTAACAAAAAAAAAGAGAAAAACCATATGATCCTGTCAATCGATGCAGAAAAGGCCTTTGACAAAATCCAGCACCCTTTCTTAATAAAAACCCTTGAGAAAGTCGGGATAGAAGGAACATACTTAAAGATCATAAAAGCCATTTATGAAAAGCCCACAGCTAACATCATCCTCAACGGGGAAAAACTGAGAGCTTTTTCCCTGAGATCAGGAACACGACAGGGATGCCCACTCTCACCGCTGTTGTTTAACATAGTGCTGGAAGTTCTAGCATCAGCAATCAGACAACAACAGGAAATCAAAGGCATCACAATTGGCAAAGATGAAGTCAAGCTTTCGCTTTTTGCAGATGACATGATATTATACATGGAAAATCTGACAGACTCCACCAAAAGTCTGCTAGAACTGATACATGAATTCAGCAAAGTTGCAGGATACAAAATCAATGTACAGAAATCAGTTGCATTCTTATACACTAACAATGAAGCAACAGAAAGACAAATAAGGAAACTGATCCCATTCACAATTGCACCAAGAAGCATAAAATACCTAGGAATAAATCTAACCAAAGATGTAAAGGATCTGTATGCTGAAAACTATAGAAAGCTTATGAAGGTAATTGAAGAAGATTTAAAGAAATGGAAAGACATTCCCTGCTCATGGATTGGAAGAATAAATATTGTCAAAATGTCAATACTACCCAAAGCTATCTACACATTCAATGCAATCCCAATCAAAATTGCACCAGCATTCTTCTCGAAACTAGAACAAGCAATCCTAAAATTCATATGGAACCACAAAAGGCCCCAAATAGCCAAAGTAATTTTGAAGAAGAAGACCAAAGCAGGAGGCATCACAATCCCAGACTTTAGCCTCTACTACAAAGCTGTCATCATCAAGACAGCATGGTATTGGCACAAAAACAGACACATAGACCAATGGAATAGAATAGAAACCCCAGAACTAGACCCACAAACGTATGGCCAACTCATCTTTGACAAAGCAGGAAAGAACATCCAATGGAAAAAAGACAGTCTCTTTAACAAATGGTGCTGGGAGAACTGGACAGCAACATGCAGAAGGTTGAAACTAGACCACTTTCTCACACCATTCACAAAAATAAACTCAAAATGGATCAAGGACCTGAATGTGAGACAGGAAACCATCAAAACCTTAGAGGAGAAAGCAGGAAAAGACCTCTCTGACCTCAGCCGTAGCAATCTCTTACTCGACACATCCCCAAAGGCAAGGGAATTAAAAGCAAAAGTGAATTACTGGGACCTTAGGAAGATCAAAAGCTTCTGCACAGCAAAGGAAACAACCAACAAAACTAAAAGGCAACCAACGGAATGGGAAAAGATATTTGCAAATGACATATCGGACAAAGGGCTAGTATCCAAAATCTATAAAGAGCTCACCAAACTCCACACCCGAAAAGCAACTAACCCAGTGAAGAAATGGGCAGAAAACATGAATAGACACTTCTCTAAAGAAGACATCCGGATGGCCAACAGGCACATGAAAAGATGTTCAGCGTCGCTCCTTATCAGGGAAATACAAATCAAAACCACACTCAGATATCACCTCACGCCAGTCAGAGTGGCCAAAATGAACAAATCAGGAGACTATAGATGCTGGCGAGGATGTGGAGAAACGGGAACACTCTTGCACTGTTGGTGGGAATGCAAATTGGTACAGCCGCTCTGGAAAGCAGTGTGGAGGTTCCTCAGAAAATTAAAAATAGACCTACCCTATGACCCAGCAATAGCACTGCTAGGAATTTATCCAAGGGACACAGGAGTACTGATGCATAGGGGCACTTGTACCCCAATGTTCATAGCAGCACTCTCAACAATAGCCAAAATATGGAAAGAGCCTAAATGTCCATCAACTGATGAATGGATAAAGAAATTGTGGTTTATATACACTATGGAATACTACGTGGCAATGAGGAAAAATGAAATATGGCCTTTTGTAGCAACGTAGATGGAACTGGAGAGTGTGATGCTAAGTGAAATAAGCCATACAGAGAAAGACAGATACCATATGGTTTCACTCTTATGTGGATCCTGAGAAACTGAACAGGAACCCATGGGGGAGGGGAAGGAAAAAAAAAAAAAAAAAGAGGTTAGAGTGGGAGAGAGCCAAAGCATAAGAGACTGTTGAGAACTGAGAGCAAACTGAGGGTTGATGGGGGGTGGGAGGGAGGAGAGGGTGGGTGATGGGTATTGAGGAGGGCACCTTTTGGGATGAGCACTGGGTGTTGTATGGAAACCAATTTGACAATAAATTTCATATATAAATAAAAAAAAAAATAAAAAAAATATCTGTTAAATGAGAGAGAGACAGACAAAGACACACACACACACACACACACACACACACACACACACACACACACAGAACAGTTAGTGCATGGTTTGGATTTAGACTTGTATTGAATCCCGGCTCCATCAATAGATGTTGTGTGGTCTGGTGCTTCGAACCTTAGTGCCACCCCTGTGGGACAGGGATAATAATAATACCTTACCTCATGGGATCGTTGGGGAATATTAAATGCAATACTGTTATACTGTTTGTAGGTTAAAATTCAGGCTCTGCATTCAGCCAGCTCATATTCAAATCCTGGCTCAAGAGTTTTAGTTGTTAGCAATGTGACTTCGGTCAAGTTACTTAATTTCTCTAAAATGGAGCTAATAATAGTACTAGCCCATGTAATTATTGTGAAAACAGATGAGAAAACCCATGTAAAGTACTTGGCAGTGTCCGGCAATAGTAAGCCTTTTAGTATGAGAAAAGTATGTATCAATAACATACTCTTTCTTTGGTAAGCACGTCTGTTTTCTCCACCCCAAGGAATAATAGCATTGCTTAAGATTTTGCATGGTGGCCGGTTATTGTTACCTTAAAGCTGTTGAAATGTTAAAGTTGTCGAAATATTAGTAGATTATTCTGTGTCCATGCACATATTCATGTATTTTAATATCTATCTACTGCTGTTCTCATCTCGATGTAGAGTTAGTGTTGTTATGACCCTAGAAGCATCTAACAAAATTTGAGTGTGTTACTAAGATTTTTCTTAAAAGAATCTGGGACAACTCTTGTCACTATGCCTTGTACTAGCTTTGTTTTGGTCCCTCTGTATCTTTCAGAATTTATGTACTAAATATGTATCACTTGGAAGGACCCTTGAAAATTTAATTATCTTGTCTAAACCTTAGGGAAGGAGATTCCATAACTCTTGAATTCAGTTTTCATGTCAGAAAATTCTTTCCTTTCTTTAATGGATCCTGTTCCAGTTAAAGTCTCCTTCCCCTCCTTTTTTTCTCTTTTCAGTAGAGTTTACCCATCAAGTAAGGCTTTGTTTACTTCTCAGTCTTCTCTTTATTTATTTTTAATTTTTCATTAATTTATTTTTTAATTCCAGTATAGTTAACATACAGTGTAATATTAGTTTCAGGTGTGCAATATAGTGATTCAATGATTGTATACATTTTGTACATTACTCAGTGCTCATCACAGTAAGTGCACTCTTTGATCCCAGTCCCCTATTTCCCCTATCCCCCCACCCACCTGCCCTCTGGTAACCATCAGTTTGTTCTTTATAGTTAAGAGTCTGTTTTTTTGTCTCTTTTTTTCTTTATTCATTTGTTTTGTTACTTAAATTCCACGTATGAGTGATATCATGGTGTTTGTCTTTAAGTGACTGACATTGTACTTAGCATAATACCCTCTAGGTCCATTCATGTTGTTGTGAATGGCAAGATTTCATTCTTTTTTGTGGCTGAGAAATATTCCATTGTAGATATATACCACATTTTCTTTATCCATTCATCTGTGAATGGATACTTGGGTGGCTTCCATAATTTGGCTATTATAAATAATGCTGCAATAAACATAGGGGTGCATATATCTTTTCAAATTAGTGTTTTCATATTCTTGGGGTAAATACCTGGTAGTGGAATTACTGGATCATATGGTATTTCTGTCTTTAACTTTTTGAGGAACTTCTGTACTGTTTCCCACAGTGGCTGCACCAGCTTGCATTCCCACCAACAGTACAAAAGGGTTCCTTTGTTTTCACATCTTCACCAACACTTATTGTTTCTTGTGTTTTTTAATTTAAGCCATTCTGACAAGTGTGGAGTGATATCTGATTGTGGTTTTGATTTGCATTTACCTGATGATGAGTGATGTTGATCATCTTTCCATGTGTCGTTGACCATCTGTATCAGTCTTCTCTTGAAATGCCTTCCTGTGTCTTTCATTCTTTCATGTTTTCCAGTCTCTTTGTTACCTGCTTCTTTGCTCTTGTTCTTTTTTCCTTTTCCTTTTTAATAGATTGTTAACATTTCAGGGAAGAAACTCACAAAGGTCATTTAAGTTCAACCACTCATCCCTTTTGTGTGACGAATCTTCAAATGAAACACTATAATCTAGAAGAACCTGATTGGTGGAGATTACAATAGGAAGATTTTCTTCTTGTTGTACAACCCATCCTTAACTGGATTGTTGTTGTTGCTGATTTATTTTTGGTTTTAAATAACTGTTCTATGTTTCTCTCCTCCTTTCACACTACCTCAGTATAACGCCTACATCCTCTTTAAGGCTTTGTCTATTGAAGGTCACCACGACAGACACTGTAGGTTTTTGTTTTGTTTTGTTTTGTTTGCAGAAAAATTGGCTACCTAAGAGTTGGTTGAATTCTGCTTTGTGGGTACAGACCGACCCTGTGGAAACTCTTTTTTTTAATAATACCTTTATCATCTGAGACCACATGTCAAAGGCACCCTTGCCCATAGCCCATTTTTAAGTCAGTAAATAGAAATTTTATTTCAGTTTCTTTGCCAGAGGTCAGTGCTTTTTAACACGCAATTGCAGTTTTTAAATAGTGAGATAACAGAAACTTGTGATAAGCTGCATGACCTAGTTATTTTGAATAGACTTTTCCATTACAAAAAAGGTTGGCTTTATTTGTTTTTAGAAAATAGTTTACAGAAATACAAAGATATAAAGAGATATAAAGAGGAGAACATTTTGGAACAACACAAAGAGAATAAAGAGGCGTTCTTTCAGTACTTCATTCTTACTGAGCTAGATTTCCCTGCAGCCTAAGCTACTCCATAATTCCTAAAAAGAAGATGCATATTTGGTTTGTGGAGGGTCTTCTGAGTTGCTACTGCATGGGCAGGTACATTTGGAAGGAGAGGGAGTGAGGACACCACATAACCGCTCGGGATGCAAAGTGACCTCATGGCTCAGTCTGTGCCACAGAAAAATAGTAAATAGGTAAGAGTCAGAAAACTCCACTCAGACCAGAGTATAAGAAGACTCATGGAAGATGAGGGCTTTGAACTGGGAGGACAGGGATGCCTGGGTGGCTCAGTCAGTTAAGTGTCCAGCTCTTGATTTCGGCTCAGGTCATATCATCAAGGTTCTTGAGTTTGAGCCCTGCGTCAGTCTCCGTGCTATCAGTGCAGAGCCTGCTTGGGATTCTGTCTCTGCCCCTCCTGCAGTCTCTCTCTCTCTCTGTCTCTCAAAATAAATAAATAAATAAACTTTTTAAAATCTTAAAAAAAGAAAAAAAAATGCATTTTGAACAGGCAGAACTGCACTGGCTGAGAGGAGGGTCTCCTGAAGAGAGAGTGGACCCTCGAACAACACAGGTTTGAACTGCACGGGTCCAATTTTTTTAGCAAATACAGTACAGTACTGGCAATAATTTTTTTTTAATTTTTTAAGAAGTTTTTATTTGTTTTTGAGAGAAAGAGAGAGAGAGCAAGGGAGGGGCAGAGAGAGAGGGACAGAGAGAGAATCCCAAGCAGGCTCTACACTGTCAGTGCAGAGCCTGATGCAGGGCTCGAACTCACAAACTGTGAGATCATGACCTGAGCCAAAGCCACGAGTCGGACGCTTAACTGACTGAGCCACCCAGACACCCCGGAAATAATTCTCTTAATACAGTTTTCTTTTCTCTAGCTCACTTCAGTGTAAGAATACAGTATATAATACATGTAACATACAAAGTATGTGTAATCAATTGTTTGTGTTATCAGTAATTCTTCCAGTAGGCTATTACTAGTTAAGTGTTGGGGGAGTCAAAAGTGATACGTGGATTTCTGTTGCAGACTATGAGTCTGGAGTGCCCTCTTGTCCAGAAAGAGAACAGATGCAGAATTGAATACAAGACAGGCTAATGTCAGGGAGGAGACAAGAGCCCCAAACAGGTGTTTTGTCTCCGTATTTATTGAGCTCACAGGATATCACCCACATGGTGAGCATGAAGAAAACCAGATATTACACACGTGAGCATGGAGAAAACAGTCAGACAGTAATCATTAACTTATGTGTGTAAGAAGCAAAGGGTCTGGGGGGCAAGTGGAGTTTGTGATCAAAGCACAATAGTATATTGGCATCAGATGGAAAGTAATTTCCTGCAAGTGATATAACAAGTTACCCGTGATCCCATTATAATATCTTGCTAGCTAACCTTGGGTGCTTTCGCCCCATGGTGGCGGCTTTCTGTCCTAAACTTCTAACCCATTTATGTAAGCAAAACCTGTTTCCCCACAGATTTCCAACTGCACAGGAGGTCAGCATTCTTAACCCCTGTGTTGTTCAAGGGTCAGCCGTACTTGTTTTTCAGAGTTTTCAGTGTCTGTTCTCAAAATGCACTGGTCTTGTCTCAGGCCTCACCCCTCTTGGGAAGATCATTTTGAGAAGCAGGGGGAGCTAAGATTGGGACATTGAGACAAAATTAAATTAAGCAGTACAGGGAATCTGTACTTGAAGCTTTTTCAGTGGGGGAGCCAGTGAAGATTTTTGGGAAAACCTATTAAGCCTAACCCCCGCAGAAAGTAGACTGGAAGAGGCAGAATCAGGGAGACACTTGATACACAATGTTTTCTAATGTGCTTTTTAATGGTTACTTGCTACTGTATGTCAGTTTATCATACTCCCCCTGTAGAAGTTCCGTAAGAAAGACCCAGCAATCATGCAGGGACTTTATTCTTTATCCTTTTACGTTGCACAATGTTTGACCCTACTGAAGGCCCCTGGTGTCAAGGTGTCTGTGGCCCATCCCCTGCCCACCAGTCCTCTGCCACCAGGTCTGAGTGCCGCCAGGCTAGGAACTTAGATCTGCTGTCACAGGCGTTTTATTGGTGTTTGGTTTGGTTTCTTTGAAAATGTTGGGGTTTTTCTTTTGACTTAAAAATAATAGAAATTCTTGGGGGCACCTGGGTGGCTCAGTCAGTTAAGCATCCGACTCTATTTCAGCTCAGGTCATGATCTCATGGTTTGTGAGTTCAAGCCCTGCATTGGATTCTGTGCTGATGGCACAGAGCCTGCTTGGGATTCTCTCTCTCTCCCTCTCTCTCTCTCTCTCTCTCTCTGCCCCTCCCCTGCTTGTGTGTTCACTTGCGCACACGCGCTCTCTCTCTCTCTCAAAATAAATAAGTAAACATTAAAAAAATAATGGAAATTCTATTTGGAAAACAGGTCCCTCCACAAGAAAGGCAAATGAGGGAGCTTCTAGATGAAGATTTGGTTAGAATTGAGTTATTAAAATTAACCTGATTAAATAGAGCCTTTTACTTAATAGCAACGCTAAATAGGAGTCCATTTCACCTTGGCAAGCCCAGCACCCACTTTCTTTGGGCTGCCTGTGTGAAAAGGAAGACACCTTTCCCTTGCCCCTCTTCAGCCAGATCTGTAAACCTCAGTTCTGTGTAAAGATTTAAAATGTTAAGGGCAAAAGAAGGGCCACACCAATCATTAATAACAATGCTATCCAGCTGCCAGATTGGTCTCCAAAGATACTTTCATTATGTCATTCTCTTGCTAAGAGCCTGCAATACTATTTCTTAGGCGTCTGCCTTTAAGTTTCCTCTGGCTAGTCCCACCCAATAGAAGAAGCTTTTCCTTCTCTGGATTCCTGATCTCATCTCAGGTTTGCACAGTCAAACCTATTCTGGTTTTAGTGGCACAGTTTCTCCTGAGTTTCAGGAGACCGAGGTTTCCTTCTACCTCCTTTCGCTCTCTCACGGCAACTGGACAGGTTGTAGACACAGGCAGATGCTGAAGGGAATAAGCCAGAGATTGTGCTGCTTATATGAGGTGATGGTCCCAGAGGAAGTTTATAGTATGTATATTGCTTGTCTTTAGTTTGTCAGGGCAAAATGAAGCAAACTTGGAGAAGTAATGCCAGGGAGAAGCCAGACCTCTTAGATTAAAGATGAAAAAGGTAGGTAGCTATAGTAAACCAACATTGACGATATCTGTCTTTCGTTTAAAAATGTTTTATTGTGAAATACCACATCATTCAAAACAGCTTATGAAAATCTAGTGTACGGTTTAAAGATACCTGCTTGAAAATAATCCAGTTCAAGCGGCTTCATGTTTGGTAGTGAAAAAATTCACTGTGACTAGTTCTTGCTGAGACCGGACAATGACATTTTCAGAAGAAGAGCCTAAAAGCAGTTTAGGAGGAGTAAAAGTACTGCTTTTAGCAGTAAAAGGAGTTTACCTCCTTTCTTTGACAATAATAACATTTGTTTTCTTAATGGGGAATTTTCTTTTTTAATTAGAAATTTAGGCCATAAAGTTCTCATATTAACCCTGAATATATCTGATGATTCTTAGAGCTTTCTGAATTCCTGCTTCAATTTTTTAAAACATACTTTTTAAAATTTTATTTATTAATTTTTTAGTTTTATTTATTTATTTATTTATTTATTTATTTATTTTTTAACGTTTATTTATTTTTGAGACAGAGAGAGACAGAGCATGAGTGGGGGAGGGTCAGAGAGAGAGAGGGAGACACAGAATCTGAAACAGGCTCCAGGCTTTGCACTGTCAGCACAGAGCCCGACACGGGGCTCAAACTCACGGACCGTGAGATCGTGACCTGAGCCGAAGTCGGCCGCTTAACCGACTGAGCCACCCAGGTGCCCCTCTTTTTTTTTTTTTTAACGTTTATTTATTTTTGAGACAGAGAGACAGAGCATGAGTGGGGGAGGGTCAAGTTTTTTTTTTTTATTTTTAAGAGAGAGACAGAGCATGAGCAGGGAAGGGGCAGAGAGAGACACACAGAATCTGAAGCAGGCTCCAGGCTCTGAGCTATCAGCACAGAGCCTGACGTGGGGCTTGAACCCTCGGACTGCCAGGTCATGACCTGAGCCAAAGTCAGACGCTTAACCGACTGAGCCCCACAGGCGCCCCTATTTTTATTTTTTTTAATGTTTTTATGTATTTTGAGAGAGAGAGTGTGTGTGTGTTGTGTGTGTGTGTGTGTGCGCGCGCGCGCGAGTGGGGGAGGGGTAGAGAGAGGGAGAGAGAATCCCAAGCAGGCTGTTAGCTAGGAGCCCAACACAAGGCTCGAACTCACAAACCTTGAGATCATGCCCTGAGCCAAAATTAAGAGTCAGACACTTAACCAACTGAATCACCCAGGCGCCGCTCCAGTATTTTTTTAAATGCCAGCTTTATAGGGCATCTGGGTGGCTGTTGGTTAAGCATCCGACTCATGGTCGCACGGTTTGTGAGTTCGAACCCCACATTGGGCTCTCTGCTGTCAGTGCGGAGCCCGCTTTGGACCCTCTGTCTCCCTCTCCCTCTCCCTCTCTCTCTCTCTCTCTGCCCCTCCCCCACTCTCAAAAATAAATAATCATTTAAAAAAATAAATGCCAGCTTTATAGTATCCTTGACATTACCTAATTTTCAGTTAGAGAAAAATCTACATAAAAGTTAACTTGTATTGTGTATAGTCATTTATTAGTATTGAATGATTCGAATCTGAATGATTCGAGATTATAGTTCTTTTTGATTTAGGGTTGTCTTTCACTTTATCTCAGGATGAGCACTTGCTGTTAATAGTGTTTTGTACTAAGTACAGTGAGGGGTATAAAAACAAATGAGGTGGGGCCCCTGGGTGGCTCAGTCAGTTGAGCGTCTGACTTCGGCTCAGGTCATGGTCTCGTGGTCTGTGAGTTCCAGCCCCTTGTTGGGCTCTGTGCTGACATATCAGAGCCTGGAGCCTCCTTCGGATTCTGTGTCTCCCTCTCTCTCTGCCCCTCCCCTGCTCATGCTCTGTCTCTGTGTCAAAAATAAATAAACATTAAAAAAAAATTAAAAACAAATGAGGCAAAGTATCTGCCCTTGGGACACTCATTGTTTACTTGGTAAAACAAGAGTGTAAACAACTAATACTGGCAAGGGACAAAGCAAAATAAAACAGAAAGGTGGTTGAATAGGGCTGTAAACTCTTAAGTAATTGACTGATAACTTTCCCTGTGTGATGTTTTGATAAGTAATAATGTTAACCTTCAATCATTATTGTGAAATTAAATTATTCTGCATGTCTTTACAGCAAATTTATTTCTGATCGCGAAAGTAGAAGAAGTCTCACTAACAGCCACTTGGAAAAAAAGAAATGTGATGACTATGTAAGTGTCATTATAATAAAGTTTGCTTATTTGTTTGAATCCCATAAATTGGGACAAATGTTTTTAATGCATGTAGCATCCTACCAAAAGTATAGCTATTTATATTCCCCAGGATATTCCATGGACCCTGTGTGTTTTCTCCTGAAACCCATTTTGGAAAATAACCAGACCACTAAACAAGTATTTCTTGAATTTTATTTCTGCACTGGTTCCTAATAGTGCTTTAAAGACTTTGACATGATGAACTTTCTTGGGGACGGTTTTGCTTATGTTTGTCTCTGTGTTTAGATTCCAGGAACAACCTCCTTAGGCATGTCTGTTTTTAACCTAAGCAATGCCATTATGGGCAGTGGGATTTTGGGACTCGCCTTTGCCCTGGCAAACACCGGAATTCTACTTTTTCTGTGAGTGTTGACAGTGCTGTAATTTCCATTTTAAAACTGTATTTTCTGTATGTTCCTGTTCATGTACAGAAGACACTGGAAATATTTCCAAGTAGTTTTTATTTCATTTTATGTTTTTACTAACTTGGCTAAGTTGCGAGTACATACTTTTATATTGTTTATTGGAATGATTTTCCAAGTTGCACCTAATGTTTATAAGAAAGTGGAAGGAGAAAATCTTTTCATTAATCAAAAACACCAAAATAAGCATTTATAAAAAGGATTAAAAGATTTCAAGATAGCATTTTTTGGTATTTTTGGATTCTTTACCTGTCATTTTAAATCTCAGCTAAAAGGTCAAAATATTAAGAGGTATTTAATCCAACCACTCACCACTTCGGTGTTTGGATTGCAGTGGAACATGTACTATATCCAAAGGTGATTGTAAATTTGTTTGTAATAAATAGCCAAGAAGCACAGATGAGAAATTAGCATGTACTTTTCTCTGAGAGTTAGTTAAAAGAAATTAGGCAATTTTGTTTTTAAATAACTTTTTCTCACACTGTTGAATGGGATTTTCTGCAAATGTACAGAGAGCTTATTTTTAGTTGGAACAAGATGAAAACAGACATAGAATTTATACCAGGAAAATTCTCACCCAGCCTGATTCCCTTCTCAAACCTCTAAGGAGTGTCAGGGGTGTTTTGCCTGATGAGGCAAGGAGGACATTCTCTTCTTCCAGCCTTTTCCCCACAAGACTACACTCACGTCTTTGTTGGCCTTGCTGAGTAGTCTGTATCCCTGGGTCGTTTAGATAGGAGCATCATCTATGCTTGGAAGCAGTGACCGAAATGGCTAGTAATCCTACAAATTGTGTATATACCTTTAGAAAGACTTAGAAAACTGCAGTGAAAGTACATTGTTACCCATTCCATTACTCAGGGATCAGTGATGTCCAGCCATGCTGTGCCATACTGGTCAGTAGCACTAGGGATTAATACTCTTTATAAATTAAAAAAAAATATATTTTTATTTATTTTTGAGAGATAGAGCACTAGCTGGGGAGGGACAGAGAGAGAGGGAGACACAGAATCCGAAGCAGGCTTCAGGCTCTGAGCTCTCAGCACAGAGCCCGATGCGGGGCTCAAACTCATGGAACTCGTGAACCGCGAGATCTTGACCTGAGCCGAAGTCAGACGCTCAACCGACTGGGCCACCCAGGCGCCTCTAGTGATTAATACTGTTATGTGTAAATCACTAAAGATGTCCTTCCTAGACTTAAAACTCTGTATAGGACAGTGAATTCAATGCATTTCTTCTTTATTGTCCATCCAACTCAGTAAATCCAACTGTAGCCTCTTCTCTTTATTGCCCTGGGTGGATCTTTCTATGTAGCCTTTCTGTTTATGTATATCTTGAGCCAGGTGCCAGGTTTTAGGGTAAAATGATAAGAGTTGGACAAAATGTTTCTCTGGCGATTTTTTTATTGGTATCTGTGGAATTCTGACCCTCTGAGGATGCCACGGGGGGGCTTGTGCAGCTGCGCTTGTGGTTTTCAGAGCAGTGGCAGGAGACACCTGACTGCTAGTCCCAATTCCTCCTCTAAATGGCTGTGTAGTCTTAAGCAAGTGACTTGGCCACTCTGAGCTTCAGTTTCCTATTCTGTAAAACAAGGAAATTGCCCTAGAAAAATCTCAGAACCCTGCCAACCTCCGAAACCCTATGGTTCTGTGACTAATTTTAGTTATTCCAAAGCTGGAAATATGTTCAGCTCAGAAATGTGTTTTACATTGATTTACTTTTTTTTTTTTTTTTTTTTTAGTTACTGCAGTATATCAAGTAGTTAGTTCTATGTTTAACATAGTGAAGGGTCCATTCTTTGATGGTGGTAACAACAGCAACTCTTGCAGCTCCTACTGTGTAGCAGGTACTATTCTTAAGTGTTCTCTGCTGAATCCTTGCAAGTTTGTGAGATAGGTCCTATTAGTACCTTCCTGCTTGATGGATGAGGGAACCAAGACAGAGAGAACAGACTTTTAGTTTGGAATCTCTCTTTGTCACCATTCTGGGAATCCCCTTCACCTCTCTTCTCTGCTAGATCCCTTCCCTTGTTCCCCATGTTCCATTTCTTCCTCTTTCTGAATGTTCTTCCTTTTGTTGCTGAGAAGGGATGAATAGAAATAATTTTTTGAGGCCTCCATGTCTGCAACATGACTTTATTCTGACTTCACCTTTGATTGGCAGTTTGGCTGGATATAGAACTCTATATTGGCAGTAAGTTCCTTTCAGAATTTTGAACGTATTGCTCCCTTGTTTTCCGGTCTCTTCTGGTGTGAAGTCCCATATCCTCCTGATTCCCGGTCCTTGTATAGCCAGGGTTTTTGTTTTATTTTATTTTGTTTCTGGAAATTTGTTGAATCTCTTTGTCCCCCATGTTCTGCAGCTTTACAGTGATGTGTCTTGATGTGGGCCTGTTTTCATCCATTGTGTCAGGCTGTTGGTACATCCTTTTCTTTTGGAAGTTCATGGTCTTCAGTTTGGGGACATTTTCTAATATGTTTTTAACATTTATCTATTTTTGAGAGAGAGAGACAGAGGCTAGGGAGGGAGGGACAGAGAGAGAGAGGGAGACACAGAATCTGAAACAGGCTCCAGGCTCTGAGCTGTCAGCACAGAGCCTGACATGGGGCTTGTACTCAAAAACTGTGAGATCATGACCTGAGCCAAAGTAGGAAGCCTAACTGACTGAGCCACCCAGGTGCCCCAGGGGACATTTTCTTATACACTATTGTGTTAATGAATTTCTTCCTCCTCTTTCCCCTTTTTACTCTTTCTGGAACTACTCCCCAGATTCTGGACCTTTCTGGACTTGTCCTCTTATTTTTATTCTTTTCTTAAATTTTCATTTTGATAATTTTTCTCTGTTGTTTCTGGAATATGTTTAGTTTCTGGAAAATTTTTTCCCAGCTCTTTACTGAATATTATTTCTGTTATTATTTTTTTATTTACAGGAGCTTTTAAAAAATTCTTGGAATGTTCTTTTTTGATATTCTATTATTTTGTTTTATGATTTCAGTGTATTCTCCAAGGATTCTAATGACAGTTTTCCTCTTTTACGAAAAATTTTGAACATAAAGTAGAAAGAATAGTATGAGATTCCCATGTTCCCGTCATCTCCTGGCCTCACTTATTTAATCATCCACCTCACCTAGATTCTCTCAAAGCAAATCCCAGCTCTCATATCATTTCATCCATAAATATTTCCGTATATTTCTCATTATATATATATATATGTGTGTGTATTACATATATGTATGTATTACATATGTATACATATGTATATTTATTACATATATATGTATTGCATATATATGTATGTGTGTATATATATGTATATATGTATGTGTGTATATATATGTATATACACACATACATATATAATGGACGACTAAAACATAACCATAATAGTCGTACCTAAAAATTATCAACAGTTCCTTAATATCATCAAATAGCCAAACAATATTTGAATCGCCTGTTTATCTCATTTTAAAAAAAACCAATTGGATTTTCCAAATCAGTACTCAGATAAAGTCCATATAGTGCAATTGGTTGACATGTGTTCTAATTTCTTTTAATCTATAGGTTCCCCCAATTC
The DNA here is from genome assembly GCF_014898765.1 of Herpailurus yagouaroundi. NCBI lineage: Eukaryota > Metazoa > Chordata > Mammalia > Carnivora > Felidae > Herpailurus > Herpailurus yagouaroundi. The sequence goes on from NW_024412407.1 coordinate 8,288,332, forward strand.
TCTCTCTCCTTTGTATTCTATTCCATATATTTGTTGAAGAAACTGGGCCATTTGTCCTATAGAGGTCCCATAGTCTGAATTGTGCTGATTGTATCTCTGTTGCAAGTTCATTTTTGGTTTGTTTGTTGGCTTTGGACTCTATCTTTCATTTTGGAATCCTTCCTCAGATATCAGGTGGTCCTTCTTTGTTATATTTAAAAATAAGGGATGGGGGAAACCAGCCTAATTCAAGCCCGGCACAGGTGAGTGGGAGCTTGTTGGCAATAGCTTCACTTTAAAGGGTTGTCTACAGCCCTTTACTTGGGGAACCACCAGTGTCAGTAGCTCTTTGGCTGTTTCAGATTGCCCAGCATCTTCCTGTCTCCTGCCGGAGGGTCTGAGCATTTCTGCCATCTTTCTGGGAACCAAGGTGGGGGTAGGGCTTGTGGTGAATATCTCACTTGCATGTGTTCACCGAACCCCAGCTTTCATGACAGTACCCACTCCCCAACAAGTTGTATTGAGTCCCTCACCCAGAGACCTATATTTTATACTTTCCAGAGAATGTATCTTCACGTATATACTTCTGCCAGATGGAGGGGGAGCAATCATAGCTTTACAGAACAGGGGCCTGGTCTGGGGAATCTCACTATCTCTTGAAGATCCCCTTTATTCTAGCTCATCCCTTCCAGTGTTCCCTATTTCCAGTAATGCCCTCAGGGCCTTTTGAGAATTCTGTGGTGAAAATTAGATTGGTCTTGGCTTTCTCCACTGCTAATTTAAGGTTCAGCTTTGTCTGCTTTCCAGTTCTGAAATTTTGTTATTATTGTCCTCTCATGCTCTTAGGAGGGAGCAGGAGTAAGTTCTTGTATTCAGTCTACCATTCCTAGAATTCAGTTGACTTTTAATTATAGTGATTCAGGGATAATTGATCTCTTGTCTCATGACTCTTTAGTTTCCAACTGAAGCAAAGAACTGGAAAAACTTGACTCTTATGGTTGCAGGAAGACTTCCCCCACATAAAATTATTATAGATCATTCGGTTATTTGCAAGATGCATGAAAAGCGGGCGCAACAAATCATCAAGTGAAAGCTCACGAAGGTAGCTGTATAAAGACCCAAACTTAAAGTTTTTCACAAAATGTAGAACAAGGACTCACTCTGTGTGTTGTAAAACCAGCTGCTCCTACAGCTGCTCAAAGCCAAGAAGCAGTTGGCAGGATCAAGATATTTCATCTGGTACAAGGCCCTGTTCCAGACTCATATTAGCCAACATGGAAAAAGAGTCCAGGCCTGTCCAAACTTCTTTAGAAAAGCAGCCGGAAGGCTCCTCCGAGTCTCCCTGAGGCTGGGTGCGGAGCTCTTCACTGGAGTCATCTGAAAACTTGCGGGAGTGATTTCTTTTTCTTGGATGAGTTTGGGGCTCATTTTTTTTTTTTTTTTGACCTAACCGTAATGGCTGTCATCCCTGTTTAGCACACATCTGATTCAGTTGGATTCGGCGAACTCTGCCCTGTTGTAAGAATACAGTTCAGTTTTGTGTTTTCCTGAATTCCGAAGCCCTATAATTCCATCTGAGGAACAGGAGGTATGGGAATGGGGAATCTCAGCTGACCGTTGTTCTGACAGTAGGTGTTCTCTGTTGGAAACAAAACGGGGCCGTACCCAGAGGCAGCCGTTTGGGGATGTGCTGAGGCACAAGTATCTCAGGGTAAAATGCACCCACTGAAGTGGGTATCCTAGGAAAATGCAATGGGTGCTGAAGAATCTTCCACCGTAACTTCCTGTTCTACCACTAATTTTTTTTTTTTTACATAGTTTCTCCTTAACTCTGTCATAGCCAAAGTGGCATCAAAAGTAAATATTGGCATGTAAGAATGGCAGGTTTTGTTTTTATTTCACTTTACCGTCTCTCTCACTCTGGCCCAAAACGGGAAAGTTACATTTCTAAAGATATCTATTAAAGGCATACATTATATAGAAAGTTAATGTCTTTAGAACGTATCATCTCATAGTAGTAGGTAAATGAGAGGTTTATTAAACTACACAGAATCTGACAAAGCAATAAATGCTTTATGTTTTCCCATAACTTCTTAGCAGGTGTTATTTTTTATTATTATTTTAATAATGTAGCCCTTAGGTATAAAACCACGAAAAAGGAGAATGTAATTCATGATACTTCTGAGAGCTCAATGATGTCATCATTTATTGTAAACAGTGCGTTTTTAAACCATCTGTTTGAAATATAATTCTAAAACAACATAACAATCTATGTAGACAATAGTTTAAATTTTATTATGGTTCATTACAACTCCAGACTTTTTTGAGTCTTGTTTTCTATTTTCTATGGCTGTAAGGATACAAAAGATAAATAGCTAAAAACACTTTGAAAAGTGGCACGCAAGAAGATTATGTACTGTTCCAACCTCATAGGGCTGCTATGAGAGAGTGTGTGGGTGTGTGGGTGTGTGGGTGTGGGTGTGTATGTTGTGAGTGTGTGTGTGAGGGAGAGAAAGAGACGAAGAGAGTACCAGTAATGTAACACCTGGTATTCAGTAGCACTATATAGTAAGTATTTGCTGAAGTTTTAATTAGGTAGTCACTAAATAACGGTTAACATTTATTGAACACTATTCTACTTGCCATACTATCTCATTTAATCTTCATCACCACTCAGAAGTATTAGCTCCATTTTACAGATGAAGTAACTGAGGCTTAATAACTACTTAGCAAGTTGGGGAACCAGGGTTCCATCCAGGCTTTCTTGACTCTAGAACCTGTGTGATCTAAAACTATATACTATAAAACTAAAATTATATACTGCTTGGGTGCCTGGCTGGCTTAGTTATTAAAGTGTCTGACTTCGGCTTAGGTCATGATATCATGGTTCATGAGTTCGAGCTCCACATGTCAGCACAGAGGCTCTCTCCTGTCAGCACAGAGCTTGCTTTGGACCCTCTGTCCTCCTCTTTCTCTGCACCCCCCTCTTCTCCTCGTGTGCTCTCTCTCTCTCTCTCAAAAATAAACATTAAAAAGAAAAAGGGACAAAACACTATACTGCCTTTTAGTGATGCCTCTTCCATAACCAAATTTTCATTATTACTATATATCACAAGAGAAATTTTATGCTTATCAATAGATACTAGCAAGTTAATATTTTAGCTTTAAAATCACTTTGTATAGGAGGGCACTTGTTGTGATGAGCACTGGGTGTTATATGTAAGTAACGAATCACTAAATTCAACTCCTGAAACCAATACTATATGTTAACTAACTTGAATTTAAATAAAATCTTGGAAGAAAAAAAAAATAAAGTCATCTTGTGTAATCTGTCAGTATTCCTGGATTATTTTACTGTTTCGAAAAGAACCATTGTAACGGAAATAGTTCTGCAATATCAAATGCACCAAATTGTAGATCAGCAGTGGTCAAGTTCCTAGTCACAGCCAGTAAAATATATGCCTAAAGTATATTATAAAACCAATATAACTTCTGAACTGCTTCATATTTGTCATATCTACACCTGACTTGGTCTCATGTGGCTATTTAAGATTCCCCACTGTCTTCATGAGCCCTTGGATTTAATTCCTTCCAAAGATTTAAATTTTCTTCCTGAGAATTAAAACACAAGTACTAGCAATGTCAGATGATGCCAAGTCCATTATTAGGGAATTGCTTACATAATCATAGTAGTTCTATAAAATAAAATATTAGGCTACTATGTCAAAGAGTAAACTAGATTTATATGTACTGTTGTGGAAAAATTTCCCCGGAATATTATTATGTGAAAAAACCTGAATGCTGGGTGGAAGTGAGCAGAGAGGGAGACTGTATACGTATATACCCTACAGACTAGTCGGGAGGGCACATAAGCAAGCTGTGGACAGTGGATACTTCTGGAGAGTGACACGGGGTCTAGGGTGGAGCAGAAGTGCAAAGTTTACACTCTTTGTATTTTCTTTCTCTCTCTTTTTTTTTTTAAAGTAAAGTTTATTTATCCTGTGAGAGACAGAGAGAATGCTAGTGGGGGAAGGGCACAGAGGGAGAGAATCCCAAGCAGGCTCCAAGCTGTCAGCACAGAGCCTGATGCAGGGCTTGAACTCATGAACCATGAGATCATGACTGGAGCTGAAACCAAGATTTGGATTCTTAACCAGCTAAGACACCCAGATGCCCCTGTATTCTCTTTTCTACCATGTGTTTCTGGGGGACGAATCTAGTTGGAAAAAAACCTTGTGTTTTAGAGAACTTAAAACCAATGCAGTAAGGCTTTTTTTCTTCCCTCTTGCCTACAGAAAACTTGAGGAAAAACAGATTTTCAGTGTTGATGTTTAGACCACGAGAGCGAGAATAAGCCGTTGATGCTGTGCCACCCGTTCCAAACTATATTTTCAACCCCATCTCCCTTTAGATTGCCCCCCTTTCAGCTACACTAATCCCCTTCTTTTCTGTAAAGGTCACCTGCACTGTCCTCGTCACCTTGATTTTTTCACCTCCCTATTCCCGTGCCCGTCTCTGCTGCTGAATGCCAATAGGCCTGTAAAGCCCAGTCGGATGCCATCTCCAAAAATGCTTCCCTGATCCTCCTACGTGCAGGGGAAGCTCTCCCTCTCTTGTGTTTCCAGTGTAATCTCTACCTTTCTAATTACAAGTATTACTTCCATTAATTAGGCATATATTTTACCTTCCCAATTGAACTCTGAGCCCTACAAGAGCAGGACTAATGTCTAATTCTTCGTTGTTCAAACATCCCCTCTGCCCCGACAAGATCTAGAATAGTTGCTTGCATATAAGATGATGCTCAATAAAGTTTCATTGAAATGAATGAATGAATGAATGAATGAATGAATATATAAGAATTAGATTTTGCAAAACAAAAAACAAGGCTTTAGGGCAAAACAAGGGCTCTCATAATTATTGCAGACTTATCAGAGGGAAAATATCAACCAAAACCCTTAGTTCACCCTCAAATTTGAAATGGGCTTTGGAGATGTAATGATAATAACAAGGTTAGCACGGGACTCACCACAAGTGATTACTTGGTTACTTTCCTGGGATTGCCTCCTTCATGTGAAAATTCTAAATAGTTCAGAGGCTGTTAAATACTGTAAGAGGTTGGTATTGCGTTGCTAAAAGGGCATTTGTTGTTAAATTGCTACTTGCAAAAAGGACAGTAATTGTCATTTTTAGTTTACAGCAATTACCTTCACTTTGTGGTTGAATGTTTGCCTCAATTGTAGGTGAATTCTCTCTGTCTATTTCTTAATATTTACCTTTGTGGAGCGTTGTTTTCATTATCCTTCCACCAAAAAGATGCAACAGTGTATTACCTATAATTACAGTGTTTACAAACATACCAGTAAATAGCCATGCCAGTAAGGGTAAATCTAAAATATAAGGATCTCTGTAAACCAAGATCAGACTTCCAGGGGCCTTCGCCTACATAAAGGAAGACAGAAATGGAATTGGAACCAGAGACCCATCAGCACAGTGCCCTAAGTCCTGTTCATGTCTTACAGGTATTTCATCATTATTATCCTGTCACCAAAAATGGGCTTCTCCTGATATCAGGAGGCTTGCATAAGGCTTACATAAGTGCCTCAGCATAGCTCTGAAGTCTGCATCTTTTCCAGCAAATTCTATGAGTTCGGGTGAGATTGCAGCACAGCTTCACAAATATGTACTCTGCACGTTCAAGAACCGCCATTGCTTCGTTACTTTATGTAGATTCCCAAAAGTATGAATCACACTCGCCAAGAGGGTCACTTTGCTCTTAGCAGTAATGAAGATGGTCTGTGTGGCTATTTATCAGGTTCTTCCTTGTAAATGTTAAGTTGTCTTCCCCCGTGCGCTCCTAAGCCGGCAGTTCTTTGCCTCTTGAGGAGAGACGCGCTGGATCTTGTGATATAAAAATGATGCGATTAAAGAGGAAGTCAGTAGGGAAGCCCTGCTCTTCCAGTGATCCTGGGAGGCCCATCCGTATAGTCACATTCATCTACCCTCTTGTCAATCAGTTACTTGTTTTTAAAATTCTTTGAGTTATAGTCACCATTCCTTAGAAATGATCTGAAGAGAAAATTGTTGCCCTTCAGCTGGCAGGGAAAATCACTGGCATCAGAGCCTCTTGTTTGGGAATAATAATGCTGGAAGGGGAGAAGTGGCACATTCAGGCTTGCCAACATTTGAAATACATGTAGAAAGGACAGTGGCAGTACCATTGAACTCTATTGAAATGCATTGGATTAAGAAGCTTTTCAGAAGTAGGGAAATAGGAAAGTGGTTAATGTTGTGCTTAAAACGAGTGCCTCTTTTCTAAACGGAGAGCGTTGGCAAGCGTAGGAGAGGAGTCCCACCCATTGTTTTTAAAAGTTGAGCAGTTATGCTTAGTTGGTGAGTCATCTAAAATGTGTCTGATAAGGGGTTCCGAGAAGGCAGTTCTCGGGGCCCCAGAGAGGTGGGCGTGTGTGTGCAGCGCGCGAGCGCAAGAGCATGTGCGGAGAGTGGGCTCCGTCCTATCGACGCTGAGTTGCACCTGCTGTCGGGCAAGGACGAGGACCCAAGGAGAAGAGCATGGCCTCTATTTTGTAGCACTGTGTTTTCGTAGCCTGCAAGAGGCAACTTAAGTGTACTCTCTAAGGTCTTACCGGTGTTAATACCTCCATGATGCACACGGCCTTTTCGTTCACTTTCCTGGGTTGCAGTAGCCCAGATGTGTATCCGCACTGCAGGTCAGCATAGTTCAGAAATTGGGATTTCTGAGTTAGCTTGAACTTTTACTATTCAGAGTGGTAGTTGGTTTAGTAGAGTGGAAAACCGCCCTGGTGTGGGCCAGTTAGTTTTGCCTTGTTCTATGACCACAAGCTTCACCTCACATCAGGTACCTCGTATCAGTGATCTACGTCTATACCCAGGGGTTGGCAAACTACAACATACTGACCAAAACCTCTTTTGACCTGCAGCCTCTTTTTTTTGCGTGGCTTGCTGACTGAGAATAGCTTTTTTTTTAATTTTTTTTTTCAACGTTTATTTATTTTTGGGACAGAGAGAGACAGAGCATGAACGGGGGAGGGGCAGAGAGAGAGGGAGACACCGAATCGGAAACAGGCTCCAGGCTCTGAGCCATCAGCCCAGAGCCTGACGCGGGGCTCGAACTCACGGACCGCGAGATCGTGACCCGGCTGAAGTCGGACGCTTAACCGACTGCGCCACCCAGGCGCCCCAAGAGAATAGCTTTTACTTTTTTTAAGAGTTAGAAAAAAAAAAAGAAGCTAGTTATAAAGTATACGTGTGTCATGGGATCTTTAGAACAACCCCTAGTTATCATTCCTGTTTTATAGGTAAAGAAACTTAAGAACTCACAAGGCTAAGGAACTTGTTAAGATGACAGTGTGATTGGTGGTGGGGCTGGGGAGGGAGGGGAACAAGCCCCTGGTATAGTCCTCTGAACTCTTCCATCTCTCCTTAAATGTGAATTGTTACCAAGGAAACAGAATAATGGGGGGGCACCCGGGGGGCTCAGTCTATTTTGGGTCTGACTCTTGACATCCGCTCAAGTCATGACTTCATGGTCGTGGGATAGAGCCCCACATAGGGCTCTGCCCTGAATGTGGGGCCTGTTTGGGATTCTCTCTCTTTCTCTCTCTCTGCCCCTCATCTGCTCACTCCCACGTTACAGAATAAAGAAATAAACATTAAAAAAAAAAAAGAGAGGGGGGCACCTGGGTGGCTCAGTATGTTGAGCCTCCGACTTCGACTCAGGTCATGATCTTGCAGTTCATGGGTTTGAGCCCCATGTTGGGCTCTGTGCTGACAGCTCAGAGCCTGGAGACTGCTGGGGACTCTGTGTCTCCCTCTCACTGCCCCGCCCCCCCCCCCCCCCCCTCTCTCTCTCAAGTGAATAAACATTAAAAAAAAAAAAAAGAGTAGGAAAGTATGAATGAAGCTCCAGATCCACCATTCCTGCTGGAGTGGAAGTCCAAAATACCCACCCAAAACAGCACACACCTTTATTTAATGGTTATATGGCATTTTCTGTCACTTAGGAGATACATTTTAAGAATGTGATAAAGAGGGCATCACTTTGAAAAGTAAGGATCTAGGTTTGAGGGGAAAGGGAGCTAGTTATTCTTGTGGAGTGGAAGAAGAGGAAGGAGGACATGTCAAGTTATAAAGGGAGAGCTCATAAAACCCACAACCCCCTCTAAGGACTGGAGGCAAAAACAGGAAGTGGTGGTGGTGCACAGTTTTCTTTCTTACCAGTACAGCTTCCTCATTTAAAGTCAGACCTCCTCCTAAATTTTTTACCTCTTAAAGCACTAGCTAAACCAACAAGTTCTATCTGCATACCTCTTTTCAATACTTCTTTTTTTTTTTTTAGGATTATACTAGATATTATTTGATTTGGTCATCAGTGAGACATATTTCTTTCATTAGACAAAACAAAATACTTAACCAGCAGTGAGGTTAGTTTAAGAGCAACTTTGCACCAATTTAGACTTACCTACGAGGAAATAAATGGAAGGAATTGTACAAAGAATTTATCCCTGCCTGTTCCTGGCTCAGCCTTTGAAAACCATCCCTTTCATTCCCTAGTTTAATGTGTAAATATTGCAAATAATTGCATGCTATCAGACCTGGTGTGCTGGTCCTCTGCTTCTTAGAATGTTGAAAGTCAATCAGGATCTAATGATAAAAAGTGCACTTTGGGATTGAATATTTACATTTTTGCTTCTTTTTCTTTTCTTTTCTTTTCTTTTCTTTTCTTTTCTTTTCTTTTCTTTTCTTTTCTTCCTTCCTTCCTTCCTTCCTTCCTTCCTTCCTTCCTTCCTTCCTTCCTTTTCTTTTTCATGTTTATGTATTTAATTTGAGAGAGAGAGAGCAAAAGAGAGCACATGAGCAAGAAAGGGGCAAAGAGAGAGAGACAGGGAGAATCCCAATAGGCTCCATTCTGTTAGCCCAGTGCAGGGCTCGAACTCATGAACTGTGGGATCATGACCTGAGCTGAAAAAATCAAGAGTTGGATGCTTAACTGACTGAGCCACCCAGGCGTCCCTCTGCTCCTTTAAAGTATTTTGTGAGCTCTTTAAATGAAATAGGGACAATATTAATGAATGACCTTGGGGGTTTAAACAAATACAACTCTTCCCCCTCCCCTGCAAAAAAAGTTTCGAATAATAATACCATCATTTGAAATATTTTTCATTTTAATACTATTACTGTAAAAGTAAGGTAATCATTAAAGACCATTTTGAAAGTACATAAAATAAATTAAGTGTAAAGAAATCACCTAGAGTCTCACTGTTAGAACAGGCTCTGGTAACATTGTGGCGTATTTCATTCCAAGTTTTTTTGTCTTTGCTTAGGTTTTACCTTTTATTTATTTATTTATTTTTTTAATTTTTTTTTTTAACGTTTATTTATTTTTGAGACAGAGAGAGACAGAGCATGAATGGGGGAGGGGCAGAGAGAGGGAGACACAGAATCCGAAACAGGCTCCAGGCTCTGAGCCGTCAGCCCAGAGCCCGACGCGGGGCTCGAACTCACGGACCGCGAGATCGTGACCTGAGCTGAAGTCGGACGCTTAACCGACTGAGTCACCCAGGCGCCCCAGGTTTTACCTTTTATACTCTCATTCTTCTGTGGACATTTGACTTTGGCAGACAATATAGCATAGTGGGTAAGGACTTTGGAATCAGACTATGAGGGTTTGGGGCTCTGATGCCAGCTGTGTGACCTTAGACAAATATTTACCCTCTCTGAACTTCGATTTCCTTATCTGTAAAGTAGTAATAGTACTATCCATAAGTGAAATATTTAATAAAAAAAAGGGCTTAGTGTGGGCCTGGCATAGTGGAAATATGCTAAATTTATTATTAGTAATGATCAGTGAAGTGTTTTAGTAATTATATTGAGTCCCTATTAAAGTTCTAGGAAATGCATTTGTATACAAAAGATAATCTTGAATTTTCCAAAATATTTAAAATTTTCACTGAATTAGGGACTCAGACACCTCATTCTTCTCTCCTCACTTTCAGGGATGTCTCCTTCCATCTGGGCTGTCATTAAATAGACAATCCTTCCTCTTGTCTCCTTCTGCTGGCATGCACCACCCTACCTCTGCAGTTACCCACCGGACATCCTACTACTGACCACAGCCCCCTCCAGTTCCAGGCTCCTCCCTTGGATATTGCCACTGTGCCTGTCCTCTACTGTCATGGAGAACCTCTGGACTGTGCTGCTTTTCCTGTCCCATGTAGCTGTCACAAGCCCTTCACTTGAAAACCCCTCTCTTTCCCACACGCTAAAATTCCCTTCTCCACTGGCTCTCTGTCACACTAGCTGGAAACCCCCCGAAACTGAGCTCTATCTAACCACACAGATGGGTAACACTTTCAATTCCTCCTCAGTTGGGTTCTTCATGCTGCCCAACCCTTCCCTCATTCCCAGCTAGCGCTCTGCTCTCTGTGTTTTTAAATCCTTACTCACCTCATTTTGATACTTCCCTTCGGAGGAGTTGGCAGGGAGGGGATGGAAGAGTAGGGAGAGTTAGTGGAGATTAGAGATGAGGGAAAAGTGGAGAGGGGGAAGACAGGAAGGGGGAGACAGTTTGGAAAGGCAGGACCAAGGGAAGGGGTAGAAGAGACTGAGGGAGAGACCAGTAATAAGGATAAGGACTGGAGAAAGATGGCGGGCCAGAAAACAATATGTTTCCTACAGTTTGTCCAATTCCCTTGTATTGGAGTTTTAAATTTTCTTGTAAGTATTCTGCCTCAACCAGCTTACATGTCTCTGAGTTTTGGAGAGAGGGGCTGTGGATTTGGCGGGAGATGATGGTAGGTAAAAGCAAGACTAATACTAAAGACTACTTTTCTTCCAGTGCTGGGAGTTTTTATATGGACTGTTCTAGCCATGAGGACAGTAAAAGTTTTAAGCTTTTTTAAAAAAAATTAATTAATTTTGAGAGAGAGAGACAGTGCGATCAGGGGAGGGGCAGAGAGAGAATCCCAAGCAGGCTCCACATGGTCAGTGCACAGAGCACGATGTGGGGCTCGAACTCAAAAGGTGAGATCATGACCTGAGCCAAAATCAAGAGTCGGACGCTCAACCGACTGAGCCACCCAGGTGCCCCAAAAGTTTTATACTTTTAACCTGGTTTAGAAGAGGAAGAATTAAAAAGTGTGGTGAGCCTCAGATCCCTTTTGGAAGGAAAGAGACCTGGCTGGGGGGTTGGGTCGGGGGGAGAGGTCTGGCATTGAAAAATCACTTAAAAATATACATGTTGGTCAAGTAAGTGATGCCCTAATGCCCTGAGGAAGTCAACCAGACCTTGCATTCACACTGAGAACCAGTCAGTGTCCCACGGGAACAATAATGATTCAGCTGTAAATGCTTCCCTTCACTGCAGTCTCACCTGGACAGCCGGGGGGTCCGTGTTACAGCTAATCACGTTGTGGTGCTGGCATGGCCCCTCACCCAGACAGTGTGGCAGGCGATGCGGCACCAGTTCAGCGGTTGTGAGAAACAGAAACGCTGAATGGTGTATGCCACAGGGCCAGAGCTTGCAGATTTAGATACGTGCTGGACCAGCAGCATCCGCAATACCTGGTAGCTTGGGAGAAATGCAGAATCTCGGGTCCCACCCCAGACCGACTGAGTTAGAACCTTCATTTTAACAAGATCCTAAGGAGATCTGTATAGAGCATTAAAGTCTGAGGACACTGCCTTAAACTTTGGCAAGGGAAGAGGACAGGGAGAGTAATGTGGGGAGAATAATTGGGAAGGGTTCCCTTATGTTTTAAGAGGAGTGGGTGGGTCCTGGAGGAGTTGAAAGCGCTCACCTGCACGGCAGCCCCGAACACCCCCTTCTGCACACCCCCATCAGTGCTATTTCTGGATCTGCAGCAGTGACTGCTGCCTCATCTCCACCTCTTTCCAGGGCTCTGGTGCTGGGTGGGGAGTGTGTCATATGATTTCTTGTTATTCAGCTAGGCTTTTAAAAGATAATCTCATCATCCTTAAAGTGATGTGGCGTTGGTCCTTTGTTTTGTTTTGTTTTAGGTATAGTTTATATAAAACAAAATTTTCCAATTTAAAGGATAGGATTTGATAAGTTTGCCCAAATCCAGTTGTGAAATCACCACCACAGTCATGGGATAGAACATTTCAATTGCCTTGAATGTTTTGGTTCCGTTTATTCTCATGGTTTTCCATTTTCTAAGCATACAGTGCTTTAAGAAATGAAATTATAAGGTCACCCATGTAATCTTTGGGTAAGTTATGGAAGAACAAAGAATTACTGTCTTATCAATGTGATTCAAAACAATCAATAAATGTTTTTGAAATAGATGTTTAGATGTTACTGTTTAAGGTAGGAGTCAAAATTTTCTTGCACCAAATACAGTAAATATATCGTGGACCATGGAGAACAGTAGTATCGCCAGAGAACTAGAAACAGGCAAGTTTCATCCCAGCTTTCAGAAGTGGTAAAAAGTAGATCCCAAGTAATATTCTAAGGCAATTTATTAAATAGCTTGTTTATGTGCAAATACCGCAGAAAATATTGCTCCACAGAGGCCAGTAGTGTTTTCCTAAATAGTTGTGTTAAACTAGCTTCATCTTTTGAGACAACAGTGAACTAGTAGGTCACAGGACTGTCTTAGGCAAAGTGTATCTTGATTTTAGCAGGACATTTGGCATAATCTCACATGACTTACAAATGAGATTCTAATATTTTGTAAATGCACTTATTCTTAGCTAAGAGTGTTCCTCCGTTTGGTATTGTATGTAAACAGGCAAAGAGGATAGGCCATGACTCCAAATTAAACTGTCATGGCCTGTCCAGTAATGGAGGAACATAATAAAGCAATGAAATAAAAAGATTACTTGGGTGCTTGGGTAGAGGATGGATCATTGGGGGCAAGAAACAGGAGACAGATAGAGACTACTGTAATTGCCCAGAAATTATGGGTGATAGTGACTTGGATTGGAGTAGTGGCCATGGAGATTGGGGGGAAAAAGCATATGGATTTAGGATATGTTTTGGAGGTAGAAGTGATAGGACATTTGCCAGTGAATTAGGTATGAGGGATAAGAGAGTAGATAAAAGATCAAGGGTGACTCCCAGGTTTCTGGCTTGAGCAGTTGACTGGATGGTGGGCCATTTTCTAGATGGTCTTGTTCTATTCAAAGTTGGTACCAGTGACTTGGATGAAGGCAAATTCAAGATATGAAGCTTGATGAGGTAATTGGCACATAAGGAGAAAGGATCAACGACTCTAAAAGATGTCACAAGACTGGAAAGCTAAAATGTAGTGGAAATAAGTGCAGAGTCCTGCACTTAGCTTTCAAAAAAAGTACATAGGATAGAACCAGGAAGAGTAGCCTAATAGCAGTTTACAGCAGAAGCTCAAGAATGAAGAATGTGGCATGGCCACCATAAAAACAAACACTGAAATAGGTTGCCTTAAAGAAAGCATGATGTCCAACTCAAGTTAATAATCTTTTTTTTTTAATTTTTTTTTTCAACGTTTATTTATTTATTTTTGGGACAGAGAGAGACAGAGCATGAACAGGGGAGGGGCAGAGAGAGAGGGAGACACAGAATCGGAAACAGGCTCCAGGCTCTGAGCCATCGGCCCAGAGCCCGACGCGGGGCTCGAACTCACGGACCGCGAGATCGTGACCTGGCTGAAGTCGGACGCTTAACCGACTGCGCCACCCAGGCGCCCCCAGATGGACCGTTTGGTGGGAGAGGGTTTCAAGCAGATTCAAGTAGGTTTACAGGATGAAATGAGGACCCAAGGGTAGAAATAGCAGCGGTAGTTTCAGCTCAGCCTCAGTTCCCGTGCATGGCACTTTCCAGAAACATGATGGGTTGCATATTTGTCCCCTGTAAGATAACTATAGATCTGGATGTCTGTGTGTTGGATGGAGCATAGATGTTTCCTGTGCTGGGTGCAAAGCTGGACGGGGTGGCCTCTAAGCTGTCTCCCTGATCCAGGAGTCTAGAATTGTTTCCTAACAGGCCTCTTTCTTCTCAGGGGCACAAACTCTCCGAGGATGTCCCCACACCATACATATCTTCAAAGTGTTAATGACACAAGGGTTCTCAGAAGTTCCTGACCACATTCTTAACAAGAGAACTCTCCTGCCACTGCTTCCCCAGTGCCCATGTCCAGCCAGCCACATGTTCTGAATCCCCTTCTCTTCAAGGCTAAACATAAGACTGAAATAGCAACATTGACAGCTCAGTTCCTATTGCTGAGGTTTAGTTCCCACCGGAACACCTTTTTCAGCATGCAGCTTTTGCCATAACCATGTTAAAACTTTTGGTCAATATGAGAAGTGTGTCTAGATATCCACACGAGACAAAAACAATGCATCACATGTTCCTCTCAGAACACAAACTCCAGCTTATATTTCTCTTCCAACAAACCACAACTGTATACAAATATCTAACTGGACAAACAGAGGCACAATCACAATGCTCAAGACAGGAGAAATGTTCAAATAAGTCATTACATTCTCTCCCAACTCATTCTTCCTACTCTTGTTGATGTTATGTTTTGTGTCTTTGACATCTCTGGATCCCCTTACACTATTCTAGGATCTATGACAGCCAATTATACAACTTAGTGTTTCTAAGAATCTAGACAAGAAGGTGTCCTTCTCTAAATTTTAATTCTGTGAATACCACCAGATTCTCTTACAGCCTAAAGCAGTCTTAACATTTTACATACAGAATTTGTCTCTTATGACCTGATAGAAAAAGGGCTTTGTTTTATGTTAGTTTTCAGTTTTCGAAGGGAAGATTTATATTTTGGGAGGAATGGAGAAGATAGTCTTAGAGACTGGTGGTTAAAGGCAGAGGTTGTCAGGCTCTTACTACAGGTCCTTTTGTGGGGGTGCAATGCTATGTCTCTTAAACATGGGAGTGGGAGGGTCGTCCTTCACCAGGGGAGGACCTCGCTGTGCTGCTGTTCAGTGTGGGGAAAAAAATAGGTGAACTCCCTGCTAATATCTTCCCTGACCAACACTTTTCTCCCACTTGCAAAAGAAAAAGAGGTGATAGGAGTTTATGAAGAAATCCTTTTCTTCTTGCCAAGGGCCACAGGCCAGCCGAGCATCACCTACAAAGAGATTCAACCAAGTAGAACATGTTAAGAGGCAACCATGTGTGGGGCGCCTGGGTGGCGCAGTCGGTTAAGCGTCCGACTTCAGCCGGGTCACGATCTCGCGGTCCCTGAGTTCGAGCCCCGTGTCGGGCTCTGGGCTGATGGCTCAGAGCCTGGGGCCTGTTTCCGATTCTGTGTCTCCCTCTCTCTCTGCCCCTCCCCCGTTCATGCTCTGTCTCTCTCTGTCCCAAAAATAAATAAACGTTGAAGAGGCAACCATGTGTGAGAACCATGTGGTCCCAGGGGCTACTTAGCTGAGTAACCGATGTTTCCTGATAATGTTTCTTTTGCTAATAAATACCCAGTTCTTCTAGGCTTAGGGCCTTTGGTTAATCATTATGTAGACGTTGGTAAGTCTCTCGCCTGCTAGGCACATAGTTCCTGCAAGGCCATCCTCTTTACTCATTAGCCTGGGGCTCAGTGGCAATATCTCCTCTCCTCCCCAGGTCAGTTGCGGGAGAACAGACTCAATGGGGGACATGTCGGTCACTCCATGGCGATTCCTAAAATGACATCTATCCTGTCCCCAACTGGAAGTCCATGCTATTCTGTGTCACACAGAATTTCTCTGTGGCTTGTCGCATGCTCATGTAGGAGTTGCCAGTGTGTGTTCAGTGTCCCCAAAAATATGAGTGGGCTCTGAGTGAATTTCATAGCTTGCTTCTTTAAAATAAATATTGTTTATCTCTTCAAGATGAAAGAAAAGTCATACCACAATTGTGTCCTATATCTTCCTATCTGGCAGAGCATATACAATCATGTTCCATTACCATATCTCAAAACTACTGGATTGGTTAATAAATGCTTGCTCTCAGTTTCTTGAGAAACTATCTATTTCTCGAGTCCCTCAGCCAGAATAGATAATAAGGGACTTACCCTCTTAATCACCCTCCTACTCAAGGATCTTAGCTAGGTCAATCTGTGTCTGAATGCACTTTCTTACAATCCTATCTTAACCTAAATTCCCCTTTTTATTAGCTGGTCAGTTTGGTCTTCACCCAAAGTGTTAGGTTTCTCTATTATTTGTCCCAGTGTTTTGTTTTACCTCTACTGAGCTCTGTCCCTCTTTTATGTTTTGTGGCCAGCTCTGGCATTCCATCTACTTTGCAGTTAACCATTCTGTAGTCCCCACTTATCTCCTGATGGCCACACTACACACAAGAGAAGCAAACTGCCATGAGAGATGTAAGACAAGAGAGAGCCACAGAGCTGTCTTTCTGCCTGGAGCAAGGGAAGGCACCCAAGGAGGTGACATCTGAGCTGGGCCCAAGGGCAGTGGTTCAGAGGGTGTGCAAGGTGGGGGAAGGGTTGGGAAGAGAGAGCCCACACATGATGTGCCAAGTACCTCTCAATGGCACTTGCTAGAAATATCATCGCCTTAATTACTCAAACGTTGAATCAACTGCAGTAACGTATTGTTCTAAGGTTACATTTCCCTACCTCAGGAAAGTGAGTGGTTTCACTACGGGGACTAGAATTTTTTTCTTTTTAGTAAATAGGCTTTATTTTCAGTTACTAAATATGAACCAAATGATTCAGAAATAATCTGTGTAATCTCCTGCATCATTTTGACTGTGCTTTTTCTTGAGGAGGGTTTGATAATGAGCCGGATGTACTAAAACAAAAACATGAGGTCGTCATTCAAAAAAGTCTTTTTATTTTTCTTATCAAAGTTTTCCCATCAGTTAAAAGAAGTGCTTTTTCTTTAAGAGTAAGATACCAGGTGCAAAAAAAAGTGGATTATCTTTGTGGTCCAGTGTATAGATTCAAAAGTAGCCACAGAGTCATTAGAGTAATTAGATGAAAAGTACCTTAGACATCATTGAGCCTGTGTCTATGCTATAGGTAAGGAATCTAGGGATGGGAGAAATTGAGCAAGTTGCCTAAAGTCACATAGTCATTGACCTAAGAGTCACAAAAGCCTTTTCCTCAGCCCCCACCCTCACCCTATCCTCTCACCCCTTTCTCACACTTTCTCACTCGGATGTAACGGAAAGTGCATCATAGACCATAAAAAGCTATCTTTCATAATATTGTTTGAAAGTCATCTCAACTGAAATGACCTCAGAGAGCTATTTAGACTTTGAATTATGTAGGGGATTTGCACTGTTAGGGCTACTCTGATTCTAAATAGCAGTTCTTTATTGGGTAGAACATTTTTATTCAGGATTTTAAAGAGGGCATGACTAATAGTTCCCAAAATTTGGGTGCTACTAACGAATAGTGTTAACAATATAAACAAGCCTTTGACCTTCTAAAAAATGTAAGGTCATAGTATGTTCTTTTATAGTTATTACAAGACTTATTTTCTTTGCTTTAGGATACTTTTGACTTCTGTGACACTGCTGTCTATATATTCAATAAACCTTCTTTTGATCTGTTCAAAGGAAACAGGTAAGCTGATAATACGTCTATTTTGTGAAAGCCAGGGTACTGTGAACAAATGATACCCTCCCAGTTCAGCCACTGATTATTGAAGAGCACTTTGGCCTACAGTCACTCGAAAACCTCTAGTGGTATTTACCCAGAGAAATAGATACAGCACCATAGAAATTAAATTGTCATGAACATTGAGAAAATAGCGTTGCCATTTAAAGTGAACCCTCAATTATACCTGTTTTTCTAGTTTAAGATGACTCCATGTGAAAGGTTTCAGTTTTTCCTTAGTTCTTTATAAATTCAGAACAAGGATCCCATGTTTTGATATTATAACCTTCACGATTTTAAAAGTAAACAGAGCTTTCATTCTTTTTTTGTGTATATTCCAAGGAGGAAATGTTACTCCCAAGGCAACGTGGGAGTGAGGGTACTGTGGAAAGGCTCCAAGTTCTGGGCAGTGTCCTACCTGAAGTGTTTATTTTCTATTCCTGGGACGAATGGATTCTGTTTGTAATACTCTGACTTTTACAATGGCTAAAACCACATTGGCCAGCTATTATTGTACATAGACGGCTCCATTTAACTGGGACATTTTGTAATAGATGGAGGATCTACCATTGTCTAGTTTAAACACCAGTCTTATGAAGGATTAAACAAAGGTATAATTATAGTCTGACCCATATTGCTTTCTGTAAACATTTGGAAAACATGAGCTGAACTGTCATAAAGAAATATAAACATGTTTTTTTAATGAATGGTTTAACAGTTTAGTATTTACTGAGATGAGCCAGTTGAACACTTTAGGATTTTACTGTATCCAAATTATTCTTTTGACAGATTTATCTATTGGTCTCTTTTGTGAGTGGCATATCTTTGAAGTAAATTTTACAAATGATCAAAATTCTGGTGTTGACTATTATGTTTCTAAGTTTGTTACTCTATTTAGGACACATGAGGCATTCATGGAATATTATTAAGATAATTCCTTGTTAGCCTAATCAGTTCATGTAATTAATTCAAAAGGAAACTTTCATCCAGTCATCAGGATTTTTATTTTTAAATCAAATCTTTATTTTAATGATATGCACCAAACCTGAGAATGAGGTCAGAGTAGGAATTTCCCCCCAGTAAAGTAGGAAGACTCTTTGAGATAGTCAAAAATAAGCCTTATGACCTAACAATTTAATTGGAATGCTTTTGTAGCCAACCTGAAAAAGGAGAAATAGTGGTCATGTCTGACATTTTAAAATGTCAAGAGGTTGCAACACCTTAACCCTTGCAAAGCCATAAAGGCCATTTGTGTAATTTTGAGAAAGACACAGAATAACTTGGGGAATAGTCAATAGAACGATGAAATCTTGGCTTTCTTTAGCTTTTAGAACGCTGTCATTTCTTGTGTCCTCAACTATGATTTTTAAATAGGCTGCATGGTTTATGAGAAGCTGGGAGAACAGGTCTTTGGCACCACAGGGAAGCTCGTAATCTTCGGAGCCACCTCTCTACAGAACACTGGAGGTAAAAAGAACTCGCTTTTCTATACATAACTTTGAAGTATGTGAATATTATTATCTTTTCTAATTCTGGTGGTTGGGTGGCCACATGAATTTTAACAAAATGGAAGCAGTGTCCTTCTCATTGCTTAAATGGCACATGGAAAGTGAAGCAGAGAGAGCACTTACTCAAAACCAAGTATACTGAGTATCTAAAACTGTCTTTGTGTCCTATTGAAGGTCAGTGTAAGAACAGGCTGTTAGCCTTTTATGCAGCCTGCAACGTGAGCCTTAGTATCTCCTTTCTAAAAATGTTCTCATCTTCCTCTAGCAATGCTGAGCTACCTCTTCATCGTAAAAAATGAACTACCCTCTGCCATAAAGTTTCTGATGGGAAAGGAAGAGGCATTTTCGTAAGTTACGGACCATTTTTTTTCCTTTGTGAGATAACTAAAATATTTTTAACTTAAATGTGGACTGACCAAAGTTTGTGTCTTCTGAAAACCGCAGAAACCCTAGCTTTCCCTAGCTTGTTTTTCTCTTTCTTCCTAGCTCCAACAAATTTCCCTGGGGTTATGTAAATGAAAGAAGCAGGGAAAGCTATTTGAATATGAACATTTAAAAGGTAGATTTATCTGTCATGCTGCAAACAATAGATGCTACATCTCCCCAAGCGCCTAAAATCTATGTCTGGTTTCTAGAAAATAGAACAGATAGGGAGTATTTTTAACACAGAAGTATATTTAACACAGAAGTGGAACATGCAACAACATGAAGACCCTAGTCTCTGTCTTGGAGAGCGAAATTTACATGAGCCAACTGGAAAACGCTACAGCTGCACCTGACATATCCCTTGTTTTGACTTCCTCTTTGACTGCTCTTGTTAGTCTTAGTTTCTCTGTTTTCTTTCAAGGGAGAATCCTAGAAGCCAGAGTTCCTAGTGGTGTAGCACCAGGGCTCAAGGTCAAGTACAAGAGATTAGGGAGAAAGCAAAGCCTACCTGTGGTGATTTGTTTTTCAATGGTATTAGCCAAACACAACAAAAAGGAACTTCTCCTTAAATAATTGATCAGACATGTTGTAATCTGACTGAATGCAGTGTATGCATTCAGCTTTGAAACCAGGTAAATAATTCAAAGGAATGCCACAGTTAGCGGATGGGGGGACGGGAAATAATCCCTTTCTTCCATCACTTGGGAGAGACGGTAGTAAACAGGAGTGGTTGGTTGGGTTATAGTGTTTGGGTAAACCTGAATAATGATAGAAATTCATGGTAAAAATTAATAATAGCAAAAAAAGGCAAAATAATAATAGCAATAATAGAAAATAATGATAGCAAAAAAATTAGTAAAATTGTGAAATGTTACATTTGAGAAAAAATAATACTTTCTAAGAAAATATGACCCAACCACTTAAACGCCTTTTTCAGAGCCTGGTATGTGGATGGCCGTGTTTTGGTGGTGGTAGTTACCTTTGGCATAATCCTCCCTCTGTGTCTCTTGAAGAACTTAGGTAAGGAAAGATCTTGCTTTTATCATAGTCTCTACAGTGCCCAACCCAGATGAATCAGAAACCTACTACAAATGAACAACTTTGCCCTCTACTTTCCCTTGTAGGGTCAAGATTAAGTGAGTGATAAATTACGAGTATTAATCAGGCTTTACTTTAATATGAGATAAAAACACTGGTCAATATGTGACCTCCTCAGCAATCCCTCTACCAGGCTGTGGAGGGAAAAGGGAGGTTCTGGGGTCAGGAACACACACAGTGCTATGTCCAATAGCATAACCTACAGGCTCCTCTGAGAAAAGTTCCAAAAATGGAATTCTCCTTACACAAGATCTTATATATCCTGATAATTTAGATACGTAGATTTTAAAATCTGTTATCAAGGGGCGCCTGGGTGGCTCAGTCGGTTAAGCGTCCAACTTCAGCTCAGGTCACGATCTCGCGGTCCGTGAGTTCGAGCCCCGCGTCGGGCTCTGGGCTGACGGCTCAGAGCCTGGAGCTTGCTTCCGATTCTGTGTCTCCCTCTCTCTCTGCCCCTCCCCTGTTCATGCTCTGTCTCTCTCTCTGTCTCAAAAATAAATAAACGTTAAAAAAAATTTTTTAAGAAAAAAAAATCTGTTATCAAGACAGAAAGTTGCTTATATTTATCCCCAAAAGTATTATGAATCACTCTTAAATTATCAGTCTAACCATTTTCAATTATTTGCTTTACTGAGGAGGAAGGGAGAAGTGAAATCAAACTCGGAAGATAATCACTAAGTCCCATCCATTTGGTTCTGACATTTTTTTGTGTGTATTCAGAGACAAACGTGCCTGATGTTATGGGAATTTTACACATTGAGTAATGTGGCCAAACTGCTATCCAATCCAAAATGCATTTCCTTTAATTCTGGGCTAACTCAAGGCAGACATTTACCTTTAAAAACATTTTCTTTTTAATGTTTATATTTATTTTTGAGAGAGACAGAGTGTGAGCAGAGGAGGGGCAGAAAGAGAGGGAGACACAGAATCTGAAGCAGGCTCCAGGCTCCGAACTGTCAGCATAGAGCCCGACGCAGGGCTCAAACCCACAAACTGTGAAATTGTGACCTGAGCCAAAGTCGACATGCAACTGACTGAGCCACCCAGGCACCCCACAAGGCAGACATTTTTAGATTAACGTTCTTCCCCAAATGATTGGTAACCATAGTGTTTTGTATGAAAAATATCAAGCCTCTGTAGCTGTTCTGTAAAATCTATAAATAGGTATTTCTCTCTCTTTTTTAATGTTTTTATTTGTTGTGAGAGAGAGAGAGAGAGATTGAGAACGCAAGCCAGAGAGGGGCAGAAAGAGAGGAGAAAGAATCCCAATCTGCTGATAGCGTGGAGCCCACTGCAGGGCTTGATCTCATGAACTGTGAGATCATGACCAGAGCCAAAATTGAGAGTTGGACGCTTAACCACTTGACCACCCAGGTGCCCCTATAAATAAGTATATTTCTTAAAAAATGACTTAATTTTCTGGTTTTGAGGTCTGTGTTTTGGCTTGTCTATGTATATACACATATCTCTTTGCAGTTTAAGGAGGGAAGGCCTCTTCTTCTCCAGGGATAAGATTAGCGCATCCTCCCAGAAACAACTTAACTCTGCCCATGTGGAGGTTATAGGGGTTGGGGGATCCCAAGGGCAGCCAGTGTGAAGATCCCCAGATGCTCAGTTTATTCCTAGAAATCACTTCATCTCCTCTGTGCATCCCCCTCATCTGAGAAGAGAAGCATTATAGCTGATATTCAGTACGTGCACAATAGGTGCATAGTAAAGAACTATTGAGTAGATCAGAGTCAAAGAGTAAATGGATTTGGCAATAGGAATCCATCAGAGTATAGCAAAAGAGAGCAATGGCCACATTTGGGAGTCTCTTTTTCCCTAGATCTGGGAATCTGCGTTGTCTGGTATTATCAGCGAAAACTGGAATCAAAACATTAATATGATGTTTTTATTTAAAGTCACCATTATATTGCCAAATCAAGTAGCACTCTCAAGTAATAAGTCTTATATTTACATAAGCATATTTGCATATTATTGGAACTATGCTTGAAATGATGCATTGGAGGAAACAAGGGGATATGTGAAATAATAACAATAAATTTTTTCAACTTTTCTTTTAGGGTATCTTGGCTATACCAGTGGATTTTCTTTGAGCTGTATGGTTTTTTTCCTAATAGTGGTAAGTGCTGACGAAAATGGTTGGCTTGGTTTTGCCATAGTACAAGGCCACACAGCAATTTTTCATTGTTTGGCTTTATTTGATAAAGTCTATATTGTTTTTCCCATATTTCTTAATACCAGGTTATCTACAAGAAATTTCAAATTCCCTGCATTGTTCCAGAGCTAAATTCAACAACAAGTGCTAATTTAACCAATCCTGACATGTGTACACCAAAATATGTTACCTTCAATTCAAAGGTAAGTTTCCCTATCTTTTAAATATAATAAAGAGCATTTTATTGAGGGAATTATATTTTTCATATTTGTAGTTAAATTGCCTTGATGAAAATATTCATTCTCGATAGAACAGCATACCAGTACTTCCAAATTCCCACAATCTAGAGACCTTTGGGAAATAAACAAATATTATATTTCATGCTCCGTCTTGTCCAGTTTACACATAGGGCAACTTTAAGCTTTCTCTGCGAAAATCTCTCTCTGGATAATTGTCTCAGCTCCTCTCTTGCTTGTAGATCTTTAAAAATGATAAATAACATCTTTAGCCCACTGCGCCTTATCTGCTGGTGGCAGAAATACAGATACCACCACAAACTGGCGCTTAAGAAACTTGCATACTGTTGAGATATTGTTAATAGTATGGGGGAACAGTGGACTATAGAACCAGTCAGGCTTGGATCTAAATCCTTAGGCAAGTTACCAAACCCTGTGAAAAACAGGATTCTGTTCTGTATCTTATGGGATTTTTTAGAATGTGCCTGGTATAGTGCTCGGGCAGAATTGGAGCATGATATATTGTCACTTTTCTTCCTTCTTTTTGCATAAGAAGTCTCACTGAGTTTGAGTTTTAAAAAGTCTTATCTAAGAAAACTAAATAGATCTCTCTCTCTCAACTCTAATGATACAGCCAAAGTAGTGAATGTGGAAGTAGTTTTCTTTTTAGAGCTATCTTTTATGTCTGATTGACACGCCCTATAAAGCAAAGAGCAGTGAAATAGAGGCGGAAGTCCTGGGCATGTCACCTAACCTGTTGGAGGGAGTAAGGAGAAAAGCAGTGGTCTGTCTACTAATCAGTGTGGTTGTAGAGACTCAGTGAAATAACGTAGGAAACATGCTGTGTGACCAGCCAGCACGATGCTATGCTTGAAGTATGTGAAATATGCTATAGGTGAGGTGAACCTTGAACCCCTCTGTGCGAAGTGCCTAATGTCTCCAGCTAGATAAGACCTCTTAGAAAAGCTGCTTCTATTTTAGAGATCAAAGCCCTACTAATAACCAAATAATCCAGGGATTCTGAAGAGCTATCAGACAAAAAGACAGCTCAGAAAGGGGCATCTGGGTGGCTCAGTCTGTTAGACATCCGACTTGGGCTCAGGTCATGATCTCACGATTCATGGGTTCGAGCCCCAGGTCGGGTTCTGTGCTGACAGCTCAGAGCCTGGATCCTGCTTCAGATTCTGTGTCTCCCTCTCTCTCTGCCCCTCTCCAACCCACTCTCTGTCTGTCTCTCAAAAATAACTAAACATATTAATAATAATAAAAAATACTGGAGCTGAATAATGTTTATGGTAAGAATGCTTTTTCTTAACATTTATTTCTCTCTTCCCAATAGACCGTGTATGCTTTGCCAACCATTGCGTTTGCTTTTGTCTGCCACCCATCAGTCCTGCCGATTTACAGTGAACTTAAAGAGTAAGAGATTTTTTTTCTCCCCTTAATCATTTTTCTCCCCATAATCTCCCTCATTAATGGGAAAATCCTATATTAAAATAAATAGACTTGTATAATGAACCCCACAGACTCATCACCCAGCTTCAGCATTTACTTTCTCACATTCTTGAGCAAGTAGTATATTTAAAAAAAAAAAAAAAAAAAGAGCAAGAAACATCAGAAAGCTGCAGCATATTTTGACCATAAATATATAAAGTGGCCAAGTGTGTGGACTTTTTTGTTAAATTGATTTTTCAGATACTGTGTTACTTAGGCGAGTTCAAGTATTTGTGTTGCTTTACGTAACTTATGCTTATTTTATAAGTGTATAATAATAATCAGGTTGCAAAATGCGCTGTGTCTGATTTGCCTCTTGGTTTAGATGGAAAAGGCTGCTCAATCAGGCAGAAAGAAATTAATGTTAAGGCCACAAACTGGACAAAAGTATATTATTATTCATTTTAAACTCTTAAGATGATTCTATAGATACATTTTTGATTGCTGTTCTTGAGAAAATTAAAGTCCTGCTTATAAATTCCATCCTGGGTTCTCTTTTTAGCCCACTGTCAGCAGACTTTCCATACAAAAATAGTCATCATGGCATAGTCTTAAGCTCAGCAAATGTATACAATATAGCTGTCTATTTCCATTTTGAAACAAAAATAAAATAGATGTCATTTAGCATTGATTCACTCAGGACTCTCATATTTAATTGATATATGGGTAAATTTTGAAATACCTACAGCTACCTATGTGTACATCAATCATAATGTACATCAATCATACTTTATGATCCTATACTTAGGGTATTTACATATGTCTTTAACATCTTTTAAATTTAATAGTCCAGCTTTTCATTTGTAATTTTCTGATGTGTGTAATTCTTAATTTTTCTTGTTTGCCGTATTTCCTGTTATGACACAAACAAAAGTTAGGGCTGTCGTGGTCTCTTATTGAGCACAAGTCTTGTAGATTAATTATTTGGGCCATTAAAGCAACTTACAGGTTTGTCCAAACTCTCAGGGTAAACTTGACCTAAGAGTTAGGAGCCCTTCATCATCGTATCCATGACCACTTGTGTACTAATCGCTCTGGAAACGGAGACTTTCTGGTGCATCCCTGGGCCACTCAGTGGGAAAAAAGGAACCTAAACTGCAGCTTTAGCAACAGAACACCTGAGGTCAGGTTCCAGCTTTGCCCCTGATCTCTGGGGCTGGGAGAACAGCATCTGAATTTATTCTGCCCCTTTCCTCGTACATGCTGAGTATGGAGATAATATCAAAAACAAGTACTAAAAAATATTCTCTGCCCTTCAGATGAGAACCTGATATTCTTTCAAAAGAATGGGGAAGAACACTCAAGGGATTGTTAGTTCCATGAATCTCTCTGTCACAATACCCATTTGGTATAAAAGAAGTTATTCTAAGCTGGCGAAATTGCAGGGGGCAGGGGAGGGTTCGGGAAAGGGAGGTAATTTCAGCTGGTCAGATCTGTCCTAGCCTGATAGAAGGCTGTTATTATTCTTCAGTATTAACATTGGCGCTTAAATTCAGTAACATGGTTGTTAATTTTTAAAATTCCTTTATCTTTGTTCATAGTCGATCGCAGAAAAAGATGCAGATGGTTTCCAACATCTCCTTTTTCGCCATGTTTGTTATGTACTTCCTGACTGCCATTTTTGGCTACTTGACATTCTATGGTAAGTGGCTTCTGTTAGCACATAAATAGAGGTGTTTGTAAATAAATCAGCGAAAATTAGTATCCAAATAACTTTTAACGTGATAGCCCAAAAAAGCCACAAATCTACCCATTGATTTTGCTGGTCTTTCCTTATACAAATGGTGATGACTCCTTTATATATCTGTGCGACTGCGCAGTAGAATAATTACTGAAACAAGATACTGTATTTTTTTTCTCCTACTACTGTCTTTAAAAGAAATTGCATTTTATAAGTATTCCACCCTTACCGAGGAAAGTTTAAAACTATACCAGAGGAGGCTTTCTTTTATTTTTATTTTTTTTATTTTATTTATTTTTTTTTTAATTTTTTTTTTCAACGTTTATTTATTTTTGGGACAGAGAGAGACAGAGCATGAACGGGGGAGGGGCAGAGAGAGAGGGAGACACAGAATCGGAAACAGGCTCCAGGCTCTGAGCCATCAGCCCAGAGCCCGACGCGGGGCTCGAACTCCCGGACCGCGAGATCGTGACCTGGCTGAAGTCGGACGCCCAACCGACTGCGCCACCCAGGCGCCCCAAGAGGAGGCTTTCTTAATTGCTATTGTGAATTGGGTCAGATTCCATTAATAGAAAAGAGACAGAGACAGATTTTGCAAGTGAGAAAGAGCAGGGCGCTACCCTCCTGACACTTGTGTTAATTAAAAATAAAACGCCTGACTGTTCACTGCAATTTGGAGCCCTGCAAAGATTTGAAGGAATGGCAGAGAAGGTTAAAAGGAATGAAACCTGAAAAAGAGATATACTGTATTTCATTTGTAATTTATTGACCTTGTATGAATAGTTTACCTTCTTTTACTAAGTCTTCATCCTCTCCTATTCAAATTATCCTCCAGCTGTATTTAACATGTTTCATTATTATTATAATTTGGGAGCTGATTTAAATTTGAATACATATATTTCACATTGTTCTCTATTAAATAATATTTCTCTGGGGCATTTTTTTCATAAACACAAACGCCTCAAAATTTAAACATGTTTAGAGATGATTAATTCAGCCTGGAGAGAAAGGCTACCCTGATTATATAGTTGTATTATTACCATTTTCACAAGCAGTGGCAGACAGCATTGTCTGATGAATCCATAAATGCCACATTAAATTTTGCATAAAAATGGTGTTTCTAAGTTTCCTGCAGAGTTGCAGGCCTGGGAGAGGGGGTGGTAAAGGGAGGGAGGGAGAGCTTCATGTTAGTTGAACAGTCTCACTGTTATCTTGTTCAAGTTTTGAGTTTTCTTTGCAAATCCTTCTTTTTCCACATAAAGTAGAATACAAACCTTTCATACTCTTAGGTTAAAGCGAAAGGCTCAGCTATTTTTAGATGGTTATGAGTTTTAAATCAAGAAAATTAAAACCAATGAGATTTTTATTACAACCTAGGCTCCTTTTTCCAAAACTGAGGCCAGTCTATGGCCCAGCATAGAATTGGAATCCCACCCCCAGACTCTTGAGATTGGTTCATTCTAGCTTTGGTTGTCTTTGAAATAACATTCAGAAGCTCAGAGTTAAGAAAAAGTTCAAAGTGGTACAGAAGCTAAATACTTTTTTTAAATAAGAAAACCATACATGAAAGAGAATTACTTCCTGATTGTGGTGAAGTTCCATCAGAACCTCTGTTGTTTGGCCACTGGAAGTTGTGTGAAAAGAGGAGGGTTTGAAAAACGCTCTATGTAGCCCATAGTCCCCTCAGCAAGACTGCAGCAATTTGGCATTGTTTGATGAGTGGCAACAAGGGATGGAATATCTAGATTATTAGAAGGGTTTTTAAAGCATTTTAAAACATTTTTTTAAATATTAATTTTTGAGAGAGAAGGAGTGCGTGTGAGTGAGGCAGGGGCAGAGAGAGGGAGACAGAGGATCCTGCGTGGGCTCTGCACTGAGAGCAGAGAGCCCAACACGGGGCACAAACCCACAAACCCTAAGATCATGAGCTGAGCCAAAGTTGGACGCTTAACTGACTGAGCCACTCAGGTGCTCCAGAAGGGTTTTGTTCTTCAGCTGTATGTTATTTTTAATCCCAATTCACACCTAGGTTGAATTTAGTATACATTAAGCATCCCTACACTGTGTAGCTTCTTTCTAGTGATTACTATAAATTCCTTTTGAAGTTACATATGGACAGGTGGAGCATGTCTCACACCGGGGATTTTTCTTTTCAACTTTATAAATTGTTTTAATAGTTATTTCAACACCCAGAACATTGCTTTCCTTGCCCTTTAGTTTATAAATTCTTTGATGTTCAGAAAAACTGTCATTCGGCCATGTGCTTTCTTTCTAATACTCTCTTTTCCTCGGTTTAGAAAATGTGCAATCAGACCTCCTTCACAAGTACCAGAGTAAAGATGACATTCTCATCCTGACAGTGCGGCTGGCTGTAATTGTTGCTGTCATCCTCACAGTGCCGGTGTTATTCTTCACGGTGAGTAAAAGGCCTCGGTGCAATATGAGAAAAGTTGAGGTGTCGCCTTTCCTTCTGTGTTAAGGAGGCTGTTCCAGAGAAAGCCTGCTGCAGGTAACTATCCTGTGTCACTGAAACTGTATCAGGAAAGGACCCCGAGACTCGGTTGAGGCTCTTCAGAAAGAAAGTAGGATCAGTGAGATAGGGTAGCCTTTGATGGAATGAATCTTAATTCTAATTAATCTGTTCCTCCTTTACAGAGAAATGTAGATAGAATGTTTGAATCTTGATTGTCCATGATGAGAGAACATAAAAGGACCAGAAGAGAATAGTTAGTCATAGATAAAAACAGAAATTACCAGGGGTGCCTGGGTGGCTCAGTCGGTTAAGTGTCCAACTTCGGCTCAGGTCATGCATGATCTCATCATGGTTCATGAGTTTGAGCCCTGTGTTGGGCTCTGTGCTGACAGCTCAGAGCCTGGAGCCTACTTCGGATTCTACCTCTCCCTCCCTGTCTCTCTCTCTCTCTCTCTCTCTGTCTCTCTTGGCCTCTCCCCCACTTGTGCTCTGTCTCTCTCTCTCTCTCTCTATCAAAAATAAATAAACACTAAAAAAATTTTTTTAAAAAGTGGGGGGCACCTGGGTGGCTCAGTCGGTTAAGTGTCTGGCTTCAGCTCATGTCATGATCTTGTGCTTCATGGGTTCAAGCCCCACATCAGGCTCTGTGCTGACAGCTCAGAGCCTGGAGCCTGTCAGATTCTGTCTTCCTCTCCCTCTGACCCTCCCCCTCTTGCACTCTGTCTCTCAAAAATGAATAAACATTAAAAAAATATATTTATCAGGGCCCCTGGGTAGCTCAGTCAGTTAAGCTTCTGACTCTTGATTTCGGCTCAGGTCATGACTTCATGGTTCATGAGTTTGAGCCCCTCATGAGGCTCACACCCTCTCCCTCTCTCTCTGCCCCTCCCCCTACTCTCTCTATCTCAAAATAAATAAATACACTTAAAAAAAACACACACAGAAATTATTCCCCACAAAAGAAAACTACGTATTTATAAATAAAAATACCTGCCTAAAATCAAGACCCCTGGTTATAATACTGCACAAGGTCTTAGAAAACACTTCACAGATTCCCATGCACCAGTATGTTCGTTTCTGCTGAGAATGTGAGGGTTGCCGGGCCAGAGGCCCTCACAGAATCTTTGTTTTTTGATCCTGTAGGTTCGTTCATCTTTATTTGAACTGGCTAAGAAAACAAAGTTTAATTTATGTCGTCATGTCTTGGTTACCTTCATACTCTTGGTTATTATCAACTTGTTGGTGATCTTCATACCCTCCATGAAGGATATTTTTGGAGTCGTAGGTATGGCTTTATTTTATGCTCCTCATTCTACAACAGCTGCTTAGAATGCTACAGTTTCACCGTAACAACTTCAAACTTTTTTTTTTCTTATTTTACAGGAGTTACATCTGCTAATATGCTTATTTTCATTCTTCCTTCATCTCTTTATTTAAAAATCACAAGTCAGGATGGAGATAAAGGGACTCAAAGAATTTGGGTATGTCTTATGCCGGCCACTCTAAGTTTTCTGATTAGTTTTTCATTTAAATTTACCAAATTAATAGTCCATCTCCACCACCTAATCCTACTGTTAGTGACGTGCAAAGGGGACACCAGTCCTATAGTTTTCCCCTTTGGGAGATTTAAAATATCACATCAGAATCTTCTCTATTCTCTCAAAATGTGTTACTCTTACTGTACCTTAGCTTTTGCTCTGAGCTAGGGTTAGAGCCAGCTGTCATCCTATTTCTCTGTGAGGCAATGCTTTGTCTTTATCAAGACAGGAAAGGGAAAGAGACTCAAAGATTTCATGTAGCCCACTGTTTTCTGTAGAATTCCTAGTCATGCAACTCCTTCCAACAACCCAGGGAACATGGGACACCTTAATTAAGGTGGCTGAGTTAGCTTAAAGAGCCTTTTTTATGATTTGACAAAAATGCTTTCGAACAACAGACCTGGATTCAGAAACTACCTTTCTATATTGGGATTCTTGTTTCCAGGTCTGGTGAAGTTCAAAGGCATCTTGGAGGTGGTGCACTTGGAGAAAGTGGGGGAAGCAGGGGTGAAGTGGCTGCTACATGAGTACCTTCTGGAGCACCATTTTGTTTGGCCTCGGAGAAGGCTTCTCAGCTGCCCTCCCAAATAGTGTAAGCGCTCCAACTGCACGTATTACAGAGTCAGCAGAGATGTAGGCAGGAGGGATCATCCTTGTACATTTAGGAGAGGCAGCATTGATGCTGATACAGCACTACCTCCCCAACAGGATTATCCCTGAAGCCGTAAGTCCCAAACCCTTCTAAACCTTCCCAGTAGGGGTTTCACAAGGACAGAGAAGGAGCAGTCACTTTGGCACAGCAGTAAAATATACTCAGATTAAATCGGAAAATGGTAGAGGCCTGTTGCCCATGAATTCGCTGGGCCTCCCCAACCCTGCTCCCATGTTAAAGCTGGTCATAGGATCTACCAGATAGCATTAGACAAGGGATCCTGTCCATGTGGGGCCCCACTGGGAGTCAGACCAGCTCTCTGACAGTGAAATCTGTACAACTCCACCATTCACCTTTTCTCCTTCCCTTAGCTCTGTCCTCCAGGCTCCAGTCCAGCCCCTTGGCTCTTCTGTTGCTTTATCCTTCTCCCCGCAAAGCTCTCATTGGACACTTTTAAGGCCAAGCAATTTCTAACCTCATGTTCTTCAGATTCTGGATTTAGTAACCTATCCCCACTCTGGCCTTCCTCAACCCTTAAAATAACTTAGTTGTGGATACTCATTTCCTATTTCACTTGATCAAATCTACTTTGCTCTCATATATCTTTTCCCCCCACTTTTTCAAACAGAAATGTTTGCCTGCCGGCGATAACCTAGGTTGGTTGGTAAAAAGCAACAAAATGACCTGTATGGTTTTAAAGGCCATTTTTCCCTTTTAGTTGTAGTCTGAGTTTGAAAGAAACTGTAAGGATACCCAGTGCGTTACAGAATGGATTCATTCTGAGGTGACCATGAAGTCAAAGAACTAGAATGGAGAGGATGGCCCTGCATAGCTTAGTCCTTGTTTCCCCATCCTTGGAGAATCAGATCCATACAGCCTTGGAACGATTCTCACAGGTCAGCAATGGCTGTAACAAACCCCCAGTACAAGGGGACACAAAAAGAGAGGGAAGGCATTTCTATTTTTTTCCCAGGTGTATGTGGTTGGCTTCACTGAAAATAACCCTTGCCTTTGTGTTACTCCAGGCTGCCCTCTTCTTGGGCCTGGGGGTGTTGTTTTCCCTGGTCAGCATCCCGTTGGTCATCTATGACTGGGCCTGCTCATCAAATAGTGACGAAGGCCACTGAGACCAGCTGAGGACAGGAGACATTTCCAGACCGCCGCTCGGCCATGTCACCCCACATCAGCAATCTTCATCACTTCTTTTGCAAGTTTACAGAAGCAAACAGAAATTCACAAGATACTTAAAATGGAATAACATTTTGGTAGCAAAACAGAAACCAGTTTCTATAATGGTTCCAGTCCCTCTAAGATTTCAGATCAATTTAAGGATTGTGGATATTTTTTTTTTTTTAAGTTTCATGCAATTGTGTATCTCCGTGCTCTTCACAGTTATTTTTCACTCTTCTAACTATTTTTTTGTGACTTCCTGGTCCCTTAAAACTTTGAAAACATGATCATCAATCATGTTTATTTATTACACATCCAGATTCTGTAATAATTTTCCTGCCGATGTTCCACTCACATCATCTGTACCTTTTTAGAAAAGAATCTTGAATTGTATATAGTTATTTTGCTTTACAGAAAAAAAAATGGTTTCATAAGTATTTTGCCTACTTTGGTTAACACAGCACACAGGGATACTTGTAAGAGAGTGACAGGGTGTGTGCCATTGCTGGATCAGAACCTGCCCAATATTTGAGGTGGCTCTGATCACCTGGCAGCCGGGGGCTCTAGCAGTCCAGTGGCCTCATTGGTACTACATCCTGCTTTATGCAGAGACATTCTCCAATGAGTGTTCTCAGCTGGGAAGGGGGTGAGAATGACTTCTTACCTTGGTAAACATATTAAACCACACATTTGGGTTACCTAGCAAGTGAAGTTTTGTTTCCCTCTTGGCAAATTGTGTCAAAGTTACTCTAAGCTGAGTCACCTTCCACTGAGGGAGACCCATGACACCTTTGTAATAAATTGAGAAGCAAGAGTATCCAAAATGCTTAAGAAAATATTCCTCTGATACAAATAACCTTCAACCCTACACCTGTATTGTTGAAAGGAGAAAAAACATTTTCTTAAATTATGAACCCAGCAGCTTTTACTCATGTCCACCAGCTTTTTGCACAGGGAATAATGTGTATCTAGCCAAGGACGATCTAAGAGAAGTAATTCCTGTTTTATATTGGGTACTTTAGGGGGGTCTTTAAAAGACTTGTTTTATATCTATAAATTTAGGTTATTACAAATACAAGATTTTTGTACCTTAAATATAAGCCTCATTCCTATTTCTTCTCCATTAACAATCCACCCAGAGTCTTGAAAAAAAAAAAATGAAAAAAAGAAAAGAAACATAGCACCCTCAGAAATAGCCTTTGAGAAGAACTTGTGACAAAATCAGTGTACCTTCCTTCCCTCAGATGGGGACTCTGGTGCCTGTGCTGTTTCTTCTTCTTGTCCCTAACCAAGGAGTGGGCCATTACTGCCTGCCTGACGTGACCCACACAGAGGACAGAGTTGCCTCACACTCTTACCCCAGCCCCACTGTCCCCTAAACAGGGTAGAGGGAAAATCTACAGAGACTGAAAAAGAAGAGAGTTGGGGACAAGTCACACAGCTTGGAAAGTTGGGGGAAAGTAAGGAAACCTAGAACCACATGTTCCCTAAGCTGGACAATCACCTGTGATTGGACAGTCTATATCACACAGTAAGAAATGTTTGTGTTCTGTGAGCTGGTCTCTTGAAACAGGATTTGTATTTCATTTATATTCTGGTTGAATTTCTCAAACACCTAAGTTCACCGAGCACGGATTTCTTATCCAGAGATCAGAATCTAACTGCAGACTCTTAGCAGGATTTCCAAGCACTTAGCTCTGAGTTCTGTTCCTCCTTCACTCCAATCCCCAAAGGCCTCTGCTCACCATTCACTGCAAGTAACAAGGAACTGTCCGCTCCCCCTTTACAGACTAATGTCCCATAGAAAAGGCATCATCAAAGTACCTTGTTGTGATCCTCTTTGGGAGAAGGAAAGGTTGTTTCCTGCATTTCCTGGTAGGATCATTATAGCTTTTAATGTAATGCTCCTGAATTACATCCACATTAGGTCAGACAGAGTCCAGGTAATTAGATATGAATGCCTACCTATACATGAATACCTAACCTAGTAAAATCCACAGCCACCTCTGTCCCTTTCAGCAGTATCTTCCATATTGGATGAAAAGCAAAGCAAGTCCTTTGGCCCTTAGAGGCTTGTCTAGAGCACCAAGTAGTGAAATAGCCAGGTAGCGGACTGACCCTCCATAAAAAAATACATAGTTTAGTTTACAAGCAATATTAGGCTACTTTGTATTTTCCTCATTAATTTATAACAATTTCTTTTACACTCACAAAGTCAGTTTAGAAAATTATCATGAACTCTTGGATGTGTAGTGGTATTTTTGGATCTCTGGATTTTATGTGTCAGCACAAGGAATTTTTATTATTATTTAAAATATTTATTTAGAGGAGGCACGTTGTTGATGTCTGTGATACCATGGGTTTTTAAAAGCTTCTTTGTGTGTGATCTAAGTTCATTATCGACTGAATATAATAGACCCCACTGTTCATTTGTTATATACCGCTGATTAATTACATCATTTGTGTGGGATTAGCTGTCAATGTACTGCAATAATTCTTGTTCAGAATAGTGAACTGGTAGCCAAAAATACATGTATCACAGATGTTAGGTAGAATTTAAACAACAGTCAAGTGCTATAGAAGTTTTTTCTGCTAAATTAGTAGACTAAAGAATATTATACCTTAGCCATTGGGAGCAGCACGTTTTCCTTTGGTAGATAGAACCTTAACACTAGTGAACAGTGCCAGTTTCATACTTTGGATTTAGAACTGTTCTCTAGTTCCTATAACACAATATACTGTAAATCCCTAATTTACTTAACGTTACTTACTGGGAGTGGAGTAGTAAACTGTGTACAGGAAAGAAATCTAGTCTTGTTAAACACGGGCTGTCCCCAATTTATAAGCAGATCATGTTACAAAGCCCTGTTAGTTGGTTGTTTGCAAGCCAGAATGTATTTTCCTCCAGGAACTATGTTATACATGGTGTTTAGGCTCCCAGAGCAGCTAGGAAAGATGATCAGACCCATGGTTTAGCAGAATAGGATAATGTAACATGATTGCTAAAAAGCCTAACCACCAAAAATAATATTGTTTCTAAGGAGTATTTGTTCAGAGTTGCCAAGAATATGTCATTCCTGTGAATAAAGTCTGGACTGCCCACGCCAGCCATACACCAGCTGCTGGGTGGTGGGGGTAGAGCCACCACCAGTTAATGGTGACCACAGTGGCCTGAAGCAGGGTGTCCAGCACAGGACGGGGAGAATAAATCCAGGGCCACCAGAGAGCCTGGTGGTAGAAGGAGGATGAAGGAGGATGAGGGGACCTCTTGTGGGCTGGAAACCACCAGGGACGTGCCTCCCCTGCTATCCTTTCTTTTGCCTGGAGTTCTCAGGCTTGGCCTGACTCTCCTGTTCGTAGGACCTGTTGCTCC
This sequence comes from Herpailurus yagouaroundi, assembly GCF_014898765.1. NCBI lineage: Eukaryota > Metazoa > Chordata > Mammalia > Carnivora > Felidae > Herpailurus > Herpailurus yagouaroundi. The sequence continues at coordinate 8,323,721 of NW_024412407.1, forward strand.
TATCGTTTGTCTCCTTCCCTGCCCATTACAGAACAGGATGTTGCTGCCTAGCTTCTCTTATATGCCAGTCGTTGAAGCACACAGCACTTTTAATGGGTTTAGTGCTAACAAACCATTGTTTAACTGCCTAGTAATCAGATCGGTGTAAAAAAGCTCTCTGCTGACCTTCCTTCTTTATACTTCCAGACCGTGTTGAGAAAGGTGCACATGAGTGATGGTCATGGGGCTGGGGGTGGACAAGGAGCTGTGGTAAGATTCCTCAGTGTCTCAGGGGACACGTGAGACAGTTGCCCTGCAACGGACTTCTTTCTGGAGTTGGACTCAGGCCTCTAAGCCAGTGGTTCTCAAAGTATGGCCCCCAGATCAGCAGCGACAGCATCACCTGAGGCCTTGTCAGAATGCAGGTTCTTGGGCCCCACCCCAGAACTAATGAAATCAGAAGTTGTCAAGGTGGAAGCCTTCAGCAGTCTGGGTTTGAATGAGCCCTTTGGGCATCAAGTTTGAGAACCACTCCAGGTCACTTTGTCTTTCATTTGTTCTCCCCATTAGTCCTACCTCAGAGTATGTTACCTAGGAAACGCTGGTGCAGGTGTACAATCATAAAGGAAGGCTGCCTGCACTCGGGGGTATCTGGGCTGAGGCACGCTAAGATTACGTTTTTTGAAGCTGCGAAGGAGGTGAGGTGTTTGTGTGTGTGTGTGTGTGTGTGTGTGTGTATGTAGAGAATGAAAAGAAAACACACTCTGTACATGCATTCTTGGATACTGAATTCATGTCATGAGTAAGCTCTCCACAGTGTTGGTGTGCGTTGTGTAATGACCCATTCTGTCCCTCTTTTAAATTGAATTCTCTAGAAAGTTCTGTACTTCATAAGCATCTCCAAGCTGCTCAGAAAAGGATGTAGAGCCCAGCTCCATTTCAATAGATCGAATGCTGAAGGGCACATTTATTGGAGTGGGGAGGAAGTTGATGATAAGATCAGATTTGATTTTATGCCTTAGAGCAAAAGCCATTAGTTTCCCTCAGTTTATCAATGTAAATGGCTTGAGGCTTAGAAAGGGCAGAAGCTTTAAGAATAGAATTCCTCCATTCTGGTTGTGTAAACTTGTAGCTGCTCTCAAAACAAAGAAGGTACAGACTATATCATTTAGCAATGCTAATACATGGTTTTCCTTAGGGATGGCAGATCTGAGAATCCTTTAGAGAAGAACACACTTCCTCTAAAATACACACAGTGGATTATTTATGATGACATAGGGCTTTCAGGTACAAATTGGGAATGGGGTGGCTAACAACTGAAAAATATCACTAAATCTAAAAGGGAAAGTTCTTGAAAATTGTAAAATTCACAAGGCTCAGACACTCTCCTTCTTTAGGGTTTTCTCAGAGGAAGGGCTTTGAACTGGGCCTGGCTGTCTACAAGTTTGAATTTGTGTTTTTAAAAGGAAGAATCTATGCAGCTGAGGTTTATTGTAGGAAGTACTTTGTTTGTATGTAAATATGTTGTAAATAAACAGGAGGCTGTATATTTTTTCAGTCGTTGGTCCACACTGAAATAGAAGTCTGCATATCAAGAATCTAGTCTACATATCAAGAATAAATGTTGTCCTAGATATTAGTGGTTTTGTTTGGGAACTAGACAAATTTACATTCTCTCCCAGGTAACATTGTTCTCTCAGTGTAAACTTGGAATCTAAAAATCTTAATTGTTTTAGAAAGCAAAATGTCTGAGGAATAGCTGTATTGATTTCTTATACTGGTATTAAGCTCAGTTATTTAAGAGGTAATCCTCTGAGCTACAAATAAGGAATATTTAAACCCAAGTTATTGTCATATAGATATACTCAAAATGACAAATTGTTTCTTCATACTGCTCTTTCACTGTTAACACTGATACCACTATACAGTGTTTATAAAAACAGAAGTTGGGGAGAATTTTTTCCAAAATTGAATTGCTGCATTTCCCAAACTTTGGGATCTTTGAAAGGGGGGAAAAACATGCACATTAACTATGAACACGAATTTGAAGGGGCGGGGGGGGGGGGGGGAGGACCATTTTACCAAGTTTTTGAAAATCTCGCATGTCTGCCTTTCATTTTCAGTGTTGACGCCAACATAGACTGTCTGAAGCCATTTTTACCCAAAACATTTGAATCTTGATCATTGGTACTTAATCCACTCTCCAGAGTCCAGTTGTATTTTAGACTTCATATAAGTCCAATATATGTAGCACACCACAGTTTTATTAATGTAAAAACTTGTAAATGACTTTCAGATGGGTGATAGAAGTGAATGTCACAAGTCACAAAATTTTGCTATTCATGGTTAATCAAATAGTTTATTTTCCCCCCAGGATGTGGTGTAAATAAAGAAATATAAGAAGTTCTGTTCTATAATTGTTCTCTTAACATAGTTTTTAAACATTAAAAATGTGAACTAAAAGTATTTTTGAACTTGCCTTCATTCTTTTGGGATGCAATACTAAAATGGGGGCATTTGGTTGTTAGAGACAGATTTGCACACATTTGTCAGTGTTCTAGAACACTGTATGTTCATGAGAGCTTATGTTTACCTCCCCAAACTTAAAGTACTTCTGATAGAAATCTATCTGATCTGAAACATTACATATTTCTCCATTCCTTGTAATCAGAGTAGGTTGAACATAATTCTTTCTTTTTAAACTCAGGTTCTTCTTTATGAATATTAATTTCTGTGCTATGCTGTAATCAAGACTTTAATCTTCCTCTACTCATATTGTAGCCATCATAAAACAGAAACTTCTATCAGTACTTCCATTTCTTCAGGAACTATTAAGAGAAAAGCTTCTGCAGCCTGGCCTTTGCTTTGTCCATCACTGACTCCTCCTCTCCATGATCTTAGGAAAGTTTTATCAGACCAGCAACATGGCCAGAGTCTGATACCCAAATTCCTTTTTTGGCCAGGGTTACTGCAAAAACAACCTCATATAACTGGGTATGAGGCCCTTCTTGACTCTCCCTGAGCTGCCTGGTTGATAGCCAATTCTGCAGAGCACATGTGGATCTCAAGGTGGAAATTTGGGGCACAGGAGTCCAAGCTGTGCATTCCAATTTAGCTTCATTAACAATAAAGCTGATATTTTTATGCATATGAGCCTCTTGTCTCTATGTCTTAATTGATCAAAACTCCAAAGGTAAAGGGTGTAAGTCATTATTACTTTTCAAACTCAAGCAGTCGTTAAAAGTATGAACACCCAAAAGGCCATTGAGTGCACGAGCAGGTTTTGTTCTAAATCAAAAGGTCTAATCCACTAGTGGTTTTGATAGTTCTGACTTCTTCCACTATCCATGAATGTCTGCCATTACCATTCTAGTCTGCTCTGTTTTATATATAATTGTTGGGGTAAGAGTTATTCTCTACCTCCCCTAGGGAATAAACTATGGGTTTACTAACCCTGCAACTCAGAAGACCTGTTCGCCTACCTTCTGGACCTCTAGTTGTATTCTGTCTGAGTAGGATAGTCTGGAAGGAGTTATGAGGCCCAAATAACTGGGCCAACTTTTTGTATACCAATGTTTTATCTTTAAATGGTTTACATTTTAGACTAATCCAAATTGGCAGGGTAATCTCTTCTTCCTCTATGGGCTCAGTGCAACATCAAAATAACCTGTCAGATTATCAAAGCGTATTATCAAGCTACTGCACTTACAACAGATTTTTACTGATGTGGAAATAAATGACTGGATCATAATAGCACATAAATGGCCCAAATAACATCAGAACAGTGGTCTTTAAATCAATAGGGAAAGTAAGGGTTACTCAATAAATACTGAAAAAAGGACTAGCTTTTAGAAGAAAAGTAAATCTAGGTCCCTGTTTTACCCCTTATATCTAAAGAGCTCAAATATATTTAAGACTTTAAACACAACACATGCATTAAATATGTCTTTTCACAAGTGTAAATCTATGACTCTCATAAAGCGGCCATGTATTGGAAATTTTATTTAGCTCATTATTAATGAAGGAACAAGATGTTTAACAAAATGGTTCAAAGGAGAATTCAAAGAACAGACACATACATAAGCAATCAGGAGCTGAAATGAATTTGCTAATAGATGCAAAACAGGCCTCCACAGTGAAATCAATTGTATCTCCACCAGCAGAATTCTTTTACTTCTCTGGGCAATGCTCATTTCTACATCAATTTTCTGTAATTTACAGGGCTATAAAATAACTTAAAGGCCAAAAAAAAAAAAAGAAAGCAAAATGTGTATAGAATCAGATAACCCAGAAGAGATATCTGGTATACCATCAAAGTATTCCCAGTAATTTTTTTTTTTTTTTTTTTTTGCCTCTTTCAAAGTCTCCAATTTTCCTAACAACTTCCCCTTTTGTGACCATAAAAATCCCAAAGATTATTTTTGGTCATAAAAAAAGGCTGGACTCATTTGGTTTGGCCTGATAATTTTCATTGGTGCAATAAGTATTAATTAATCATATAGGATTCCCTGGTTTTGCTTTGAAAACTGAGAGCCAATGCAGTATTGAACAGCTACTGGAGCCACAGCTAATTGCACTTTTAAAAGTGTCTATTGTTTGCTAGCTCAAGACTTGGGAAGCAAGCCCAAGAAACTCTACCATATTTCACTTGCAGTATCTGTAAATTTGGGTGAATTCCTCTCTACTTGAGTCCCTCAAAAAAGTACCCCCCTACTTCTTACCACCTTTAAGGGCAGTACTAGGCCAGTTTTCCTGGAATGGTTTTGTAGGCATTGGCTCTATAAGTAAAATCAACCTTTGTTCCTTTGAGTTGTTGGACATAACTGATTACATGTGCATCATTCTCAAAAATGACATTCCAAAAAAGGCCATGGTTATACCATCAATTTTTTCCAATTATGTACCAGTAGAAAGGAAAATATTCTTGTTGAACCTATGCAAATAAGTGTATTGCTGTGAAAAAGTAAGGGAACTCAGAGCTTTTTAATTTAGGAGTGGTAAGAAGTTCAGTGAGAGGCAGAAAAAAATTTTAATGTCACTTTACAAAAGCTGAGTCTACTGGATTGTAGATTAAAAATCTCTTAAGAAGAGGAATGGCCTCCTCATATATGCAGAAAATAGAGCATTGAAACAGCCTCAACACAACCACAATAAAATTTCCCTCATCAGCTCATTTCATCCTGTGAAATTCTATTCCGTGGGATCTTGGGTTCAGCATTCTGCTCAAGTTGTCCGCTTCTGGAATAGAGTCCTGGATGTCCACACTCCTGCCACAGGTACAGACTGAAAGTTGTAGAAGCTGTGGCTGCTCAAGCTTGTACCCAAGGGCCTACTCTTTGAAGCATCAATAATTTAATGTACTTGGTACAGTCCAACTCCATGAGATTCTGGGGGAGTCTGTCTTTGCTTGAGAACCAGATTTTGGCCTGTAGTTAGTTACAGAACTTCAGGCAAAGTTTCAGGAAGCAGAAACCTATTTGATAATGAGACTGAATGCTATGGCTAACATACTATGATAATTAATGGGCATCCATTCTATCATAGGTATTCTTCCACATCACCTTGAAAAGCTGGGTAATGTGCCACTGAAAGATCATTCAGTAATCTTTTTTACTCATTTCAAGGTCTTTCACAATTTTCCTGGCACTATCATTCTGTATCTCATATATATAAAATCTTAGAAGAAGGGAAGGCCTTTCTTGGTACAAAACACAAGAGTCACAAAGGAAGTAACTGACTAATAAATATTTTAAAACTCTCTACGATTATAAAAGTGCCAAAATGCAAAAACAAAAACAAAAACAAAAATCCCAGATTAGAGGTGAAACACATTCACCACACATATGCTGCACTAGGTAAGACGTCTCTCAAGTTTAAGGTCAAAATTATTCAAAATATTCCCTCGGTCAAATTACCAGATTACTCAACATCTTTTTCTTGATATTCCTACCTCCAAATTGTCTAAAAACCCTTGAGGCATTTGATCCCAGAGTTGCCTGCTTCCGAATTCCAGGCAAAAGAGAACTGGTGAATTTAATCCATTCACATCAGGCCCCTTTCCCCACTGCAGTGCAGCTTCTGTTGCTGCCACATGGGGTCACTGTTGAACACCAGCACTGCATAGTTTGTTACATGTGTCTACTGCAACAATGGTGCCCTCACAGGTCACCTTCCATCACCTCATAGGAAGGAGGAAGGATGGTTTTAATCCATGCAGTGCTATGGTAGCTGTCACCTTGAGAGCTCAAGCAATGAATAGCTCCTCAGTTTGCCAGAAATCTCCTCCCAGTTCATGCCCTCCAGGCCATCTGGCTCAAAAGGGGCTCCAATTAGCGCTGCTCACTGTATCAGCGCCAACCCTTCCCCTTTCGGAATCCATGGGCATTTAAACCTGATATTGATCTCAGGTCTCAATTCCAAATGTTCCTTATGGTGAGTTTCCCTTTGAGACTCTTAGGACTGTTTCCTGCCCCTTCTGAGACCATCTCAATCTATAAGAGGGGTTTGAAAACTAGTAAAACTCAAAAGGGAAGGAATTGGGTAGAAGATACAACACTATCTTCCCAGGAGGTTTCCTGGTGCCTCTGCAAATTTGCCTGACCCTTTCAACAGTTCCTGTGTCAACACACCAAGGGATGTGTGGTTTTGGACAGTCATAGTTAAACCACAAAATGTTCCAGTTACATCTTTCCCTAGGGGTGATGCCTGCCAGTTTGGCTCCTATATAGAACTTAAGAAGGGCCATTCAGTTGAGTCTTCCTTGTTTAAAAGTGACTAAATTGTCTTCAAAAAGAAGTACTGAGAAGCTTCTTAAGGTTCTGCCCACACAGTCCTTGACTACACAGTATAGAGCTAATCTCCTTAATAAATCAAGTTTTAAAAATCACTAAGAAAAAAGCAATTTAAAGCCCAGTAGAAAAATGGGATCCACAGATATAAAAAGCTGACAGAAAAAGAAACACTTGAAAAGATGTTCAATCTAACAGTCTAAGTCATAGGTAAACAGACGGAAATTAGAGGGGGCACCTGAGTGGCTCAGTTGGTTAAATGTCCAACTTCAGCTCAGGTCATGATCTCACACTCACGGGTTTGAGCCCCACGTCGGGCTCTGTGCTGACAGCTCAGAGCCTGGGGCCTGCTTTGGATTCTGTGTCTCCCTCTCTCTGTGTATCTCCCCTGCTCTCTCTCTCTCTCTCTCTCTCTCTCTCTTTCAAAAATAAACAAACATTTAAAAAAGTTTATATCAAATCAATGAAAATTAGAACATCTGTGTATGCCTTTTAAAATTATTCCTTTCATATTGGCAAAAATCAAAACAGTTGCTCTTATAGTTCTGGTAAGGATTTAAGAAACGTCCATTTTCATATTTGGCCAATGGGAGTGTAAACTGTTACAACTTTTTTGGAGAGAAACTTGGTAAAATCTATTAATATTGTAAATGCTCTTAACTTTTGCCCTATCAATTCTGTCTGTGAATTTTTCTAACTCAGAAGGTACAAAAATATGTGAACAATATACTGTCAGATTCTCTTCCTCTCTCTTTATCTCAATTCATACTCCAGTCTTTCTTCTACTGTTTCTGTTGTCCTTTATTCTGTTTCTTCATCTCTTCTCTTTTTTTTTTTTAATTTTTTTTTCAACGTTTATTTATTTTTGGGACAGAGAGAGACAGAGCATGAACGGGGCAGGGGCAGAGAGAGAGGGAGACACAGAATCGGAAACGGGCTCCAGGCTCTGAGCCATCAGCCCAGAGCCTGACGCGGGGCTCGAACTCACGGATCGCGAGATCGTGACCTGGCTGAAGTTGGACGCTTAACTGACTGCGCCACCCAGGCGCCCCATCTTCATCTCTTCTCTTAATAAGCCCTAGGACAGTCCGTATGTTAACATTCCCCCCACATAAACCCAGCCCCCAGCCCTTATTTTCCATACTCAGACTCCCAGTTAGCTTAGCTCCATATCATAGATAGAAACTGGAGACATTTCCTGGCCTTATGCATCAGAAAATTTTTGTTGGTAGATCCCTGCTCAACCACAGCTTGGCTCTTCATAGCCAGTTCCAAAATGGTGGTGGGTAGGGTTTTATGTATTTTATGAATTTAGGATAACTTTAAAAAAATAATTATGCCAGGGTCCTTCTTCAGACCAATTAAATTATAATCTCTAGTGGCATGGCCAGAAATGTTTTAAAAACTACCCCCAAATTTAAAAATAAGACAAAGGAAGGATATAATATTGGACCAGGACATTATTTACCAATCCCACCCATACATTATTTAATCATCTAGAGGAATGTACTTTTTTTTTAAACTTACTATTATTTTTTTTAACATTTATTCATTTTTGAGAGACAGAGAGCACGAGCAGGGGAGGGGCAGAGAGAGAGGAAGACACAGAATCTGAAACAGGCTCCAGGTTGTTAACACAGAACCCAATGTGGGGCTCGAACTCACCAGCTGTGAGATCCTGCCCTGAGCCAAAGTTGGACCCTTAACAGACTGAGCCACCCAGACGCCCCTAGAGGAATGTACTTTTGTTTGATGCACTGTTTACTATTGACTAAAGGCCCAGGTTTTGTGATAAACCTATATGTTGTCATATTACATATTGTAATACTTAAATGTAATATGTAATTACATATTTACATATGTGGTTTGTAATGTGTAATAACATAATTACATATATGTTTTTATGTAAATATTACATGTTAGGATGTGTACTTTGCATGTTAAATGTTTACTTCTCGTTTTTTGTCTAATAGAGATGCAAATGATTTTGTCCAAGTGAAATACAACCTCAAAAACTTAGTATCTACTTTAGCAATCTTATTCTATCACCCCTTTTAAAAGGCCAATAAACAATCAGTTCCTCAAAATGCCCCTTAAATTGGTTTCACCATCTTACTCCAGGTTGGCTATGTGTTACCTTTGACTTATTATGTTTTTTAAGGAAACTATCTGAAGGATGTGAAATTCCTATCTCTGTTGTGATATTTTATATTGCCATACTCACTGTCCCCTAGCATAGGTTATTTTTTTTAAAGGATTTTTAAGAAATTTATTTGAGAGAGGCGCCTGGGTGGCGCAGTCGGTTAAGCGTCCGACTTCAGCCAGGTCATGATCTCGCAGTCTGTGAGTTCGAGCCCCGCGTCAGGCTCTGGGCTGATGGCTCGGAGCCTGGAGCCTGTTTCCGATTCTGTGTCTCCCTCTCTCTCTGCCCCTGCCCCGTTCATGCTCTGTCTCTCTCTGTCCCAAAAATAAATAAATAAATGTTGAAAAAAAAAAAAAAAAAACAAAAACCCTAAAAAAAAAAAAAAGAAATGCAACAGATTTCTAAAAAAAAAAATAAAAAATAAAATAAATTTTATTTGAGAGAGAGCATGTGTGCACACACACACACACACATACACACACACACACATGTGCTGAGAGAGAGAGAGAGAGAGAGAGAGAGAGAGAGAGAGAATCCCAAGCAGGCTCCACGCTGTCAGCATAGAGCACCACTTGGGGCTCAATCCCATGACTGAGGGATCATGACCTGAGCCAAAATCAAGAGTCAGACACTTAACCGACTGAGCCACCCAGACCAGCATTGCTTCTTTTATATGTTTGATTCTCAGCCTTTTATTCATAATATGAACACTCCGAACACAGAATAAATTGATACATTCTTTGGGGGCAAGATATATGCAGACAAATATTGCAATTCCAATTTTTAAACATAAGCAGCCAAACAAAGCATGTCTGAGAGCAGGATAGGTTCTTGACCACTAGTGGGTCCCTTTTTCCTCAGTCAGGCAATTGGCAACCAAGTCTGCATGAACTTGGATATCGGGCATCAGAGAAAGTATTATATACCGTCTATACCTTTTGAAAAGACAGCTCTTCTAAGTAGTTAAAAAAAAAACCTGTCTTTTCTGCTAGAGAAGCATCTTGCTTTCACTCTTCAAACATCTAAGTTGATGTTTGAGGCAAAGGTTTATTTTCCTGTGGAAGCATGATGGTTTGGAAGAGCATGAAAGGAAAAGAGTGAGATATACTTTCCACTAATAGTTTTCAAAGACTCCTATGGCAGTCAAATGATGTCTTTATCCTGGACCTTTTCTCTCAGAGATTTTCAGTGGAGTCCGTTCTGTGATCTGTATGCCTTAGGATTTAGCATTTCCTCCCTTCCTACAGCACTTGACCAATGATGACATAAGGTGTCACTGACGTTAAGGTGTGAGCTAAATAGTGCAGCAAACTTGCCCTGATGGGGCCAACATGGAGGTGTGCCTCCTGTCTGCAGAACTCTCCTGTGCCATGGTGCCTGTTTCCCCTCAGACTTGATACTAGATGTTTCCTTGCTTAGTTCCATCCCTTCCCAGCCCCACTCTTGTAGTTCTTCTTAGGAACACTCCCCAGTAAATAACTTCTACACAAATCAGCCTCAAGATTTGCTTCTGGGGAACCCAACCTAAGACACTAAGCTTGCCTGGGCCTACAGTGTGTAAAACATATTTGAAATAATCATTTCCCCCATATTGTTGTGAGCTTTCTTGACAAATCAAAATCCTGGGGATTTTATTTGTTTTGTTTTCGTTTTGGGGGGAAGAATTCAGGCCTTAGATAAGTCCTGTGAAGCCATCTCACCTTTGCTGAAAGACAAACAAACAAACAAACAAACAAACAATCCTCCTTCTGGAATAAAATGTCCTTATCAATTTTCCAAGATTCTTTCTCTGAATGGGATAACCACAAAACAAGCCACAGGACATCACATTCTGTCAAGTAGGGTCCATTCAAATGAGGGTGGGATTTCTAATCGCTCTCTGGGATCCCACCTGGTTGCCCTCTCAGACTTCCCTGAAAACATTCCCAGGCCATTTGAAAATTCTCTTTTCAAATAATGCTCTCAGGAGACAATCACTGCAGCATTTGTGTGTGCAAATGGCAAATATTGTACTACCTTCAAATTTGAAATGACCAACTAATATCCATCATTGGTTAGTAAGTCACATCATGTCATTATCTGTTCGACATCCTCCAATTGGCTTCCCATACCACTCACAGAGAAAGCTAATCCTTTATTTACATGGTTTTCCCATGATCTCTTCCTCTCTACCACCCCCACCCCAAAATGATCTTCTTAGTCCCTGAATATACCAAGCATACTGACCTCAGAGCATTTGCACTTGCTGTTCTTTCTCCTGTCACACTATTCCCACAGTTATCCACATGGCAGTTAGCCTCACTGCCTTCAGTTCTCCTCCCAAATACCACCTTATCCCTAAGACCTTCTCTGACCATTCTACAACAGACAGCAGCTCACCTACCTACAGCACTCACTGATACCTCACTTCCAATACCTCTTATTTTGTTTTATTTTTGTTGCTAGAACCCTTATTTCCATCTGAAATGTGTTAGGTAGCTTGTTTATTTGTATATTTCTAGCTAGAATTTAACTCTGTCAGAGCAGGGTCTATGTCTATTTTCTTCACTGCTATATTCCCCAGTACCTGGAACAGGGTAGGTGTTCAAAACATATTTGTTGAATGAATGAATGAATAAATAAAAGGGTTTACATTAAGTTACTTTCCCTCTGTAAGTGGAATAATTAGATGCAGGATTCAACATCATGTTCCCAGATTTGTTTTTCTTCCCTTTTTTAATTTTCTTTTTGAGTTTTTATTTTAATTCCCCTTAGTTAATGTACAGTGTTATATTAGTTTCAAGTGTACAAAATAGCAATTAAAAGCCTTTAAAAATTTTTAGTTTAATTTTAAGATGTTTTTCTTTATAAGGGTTTTAAAAACTTATAAACCCCTCCTTGCAACAAGTCAAACATTACAGAGATGTATTAAGAAATGGTTAATGACAGGTGCCTGGGTGGCTCAGTATGACTCTTGATTTTGAGTCAAGTGTCTGATTCTTGATTTTGGCTCAGGTCATGATCTCACAATTCAGGAGTTGAAGGCCCGCACAGGGTTCTGTGCTGACAGGACAGAGTCTGCTTGGGATTCTCTGTCTCCCTCTCTCACTTCCCCTTCCCAGATTGTGCCCTCTTTCTTTCTCTAAATAAATAAGATAAGATAAGATAAAATAAAATAAAATAAAATAAAATAAAATAAAATAAAATAAAATAAAATAAAATAAAATAAAATAAAATAAAATAAAATAAAAAAAAAGAGAAATGGTTAATGATTCTCTCTCCCTCTTCCTCTGCCCCTTCCCTGCTCATGCTCACTTATGGGTGCACACTCTCTTTATCTCTCTCTAAAGAAAAATAAATCAAATCAACTCAAAATTTTTAAATGGGTAATAATCTTCTCATAATCCCACACCTTGAGGTAGCCAAAATTATCACCTTTATTCCCTATGCTCATACAGATGTACATAGATGTAGGACTGGCTTTGTTTGTATCCTTTTGGAACACTAGATTGATATACTAAACATCCAAAATATGACTTCCAGCATGGTGGTTGGACACACGGATTCTGAAGTCAGACTGCGTGGATTCAAATTTATCAGATCTGAGAGCTCAGACATGTTACTTTAGTATCTTAATGCCTGATTTTGCCTTTGTAAAATGGAAGTAATAACAGAACCTCTCCAGAGAATTGCTGTGAGGATTAACTGACTTAATTAAAATAGGAACAGAAACTCACAATAGTATACATCATAATGTAAATGCTAAGCAAATTATCTAGTTTGTTCCCCATTTAACCATAGATCTTGGATATCTCTCCAACACAGTACCTACAGATTAAACTCCTTCTATGAATAGGTACATTAGCATTCCCTGGTATGAATTAGCCAGGGATGTGTATTTTTTCAATCTTTTTCCTATGATAGACATAAGATTTTTATAGTATATATGCTACAATAAATATCCATGACTGTAGGACCTTATAAATTGGTGTATTATTTCTCTAGGATAAAAATCCCAAAGCTAAGATTGCTGGACCAAAAGGTCTGTTACTGAATTTTAATAGAAATTACCAAATTACTTTCTAAACTATTAGTAGTAATCCACACACTCACAAATCATATACAATCTGCCCCCTTTTCGGCCTCTTCACTAGAAATGGAAGTTGTGCCACTTTGAAAGTTTTTGTCAAGTGATGACCAAAAAATGGGATATTGCTTTTATTTTATTTTAAATTGCTAAACTACCAATGAAATTGATCATTGTCCCCATATATTTATTGCCATTTTCTTTATTTTTTTTTTAAAGTTTACCTTTCCATTTTGAAAAAGGGTCCATGACCAAGGGGAGGGGCAGAGACAGAGGGAGAGAGAAATCCCAAGCAAGGTCCGACCTGTCAGTACAGATCCCAATGCAGGGCTCCATCCCACAAACCATGAGATCAGGACCTGTGTGGAAATCAAGCATATACTTAACCGACTGAGCCACTCAGGTCCCCCTATTCATTGCCATTCTCATTTCCTTTCTTATGAAATGCCTATTCAAATTCTTTATCCATTGTCCAATAGGATTGTTTGTCTTTTTCTTATTAATTTGTGTAAAAGGGACAAAGGAATGCTTTGTTCACAGCATGTGTTGTAAAATATTAATTTTTCCCCAGTCTATCATGTTTGTTTTGGGACTTTATGATATCTGGAATCCTTTTTTTTTTTTTTTTGCTTTCACACAGTCAAATAAAGCTACCTTTACTGTATGGGTTTTGGTTTTCCTGTTTCTATATTTATAGTCTTTATAAGAAATTCTCTCTTAGTAGTAATAAACATATCCTCCTAATTCCATTTAACATGTTTATCATTTTACTTATAATATTCAAGGTTTTTTTTTATTTAAATATGAAATTTATTGTCAAATTGGTTTCCATACAACATTTATTCAAGGTTTTAATCCATCTGTAGTATATTTGTGTATGTGAGGTGGGACTAGAACTTTTCTTACAGATGAATATGTAATTAACTCAGCACCACTTATATAAACCACGATTTGTCCATTTTTTATGAAGTTCCTGTATTTGGATCTGTTTCTGGACTCTATTCTTCCTATCAATGTTTGTAGTCCTGTGCTAAAACTTTCTGAATTACAGTCTTTTTTTAATTTTTATTTTTTGGTTTTCAATTGACTTAATGTACTTTTTTTTTTTTAATGTCTGTTTATTTATATCAAGAGAAAGAGAGCACAACTAGGGGAGGGGCACAGAAAGAGGGAGAGGGAGAGAGAACTGAAGGCAGGTTTTGTGCTGTCAGTGCTGAGCCCCCAACACAGGGCTCGATCTTAGGAACCATGAGATCGTGACCTGAGCCCAAACCAAGAGTTGGGACACTTAACCGCCTGAGCCACCCAGGTGCCCCTCTTTATTGTGTTGTAATTGACAAAATGGTAGGATATTTAAAGTGTAGGACATGATGATTTGATACGTATATACTTTGCCCAAGGGGTCCTCCCATCTAGTTAATTAACACAACCATCAACTCACATATTTATCTTTTTGTTGTTGTTGAAAATATTTAATTTCTACTCTCTTAGCAAATTTTAATTACACAATACAGTGTTAAACTACAGTCACAGTTGTTTCATATTGTATTTTAATAACCAGTGAGGCATGCCCCCTCAGTCCTTCTTTTAAAAACATTATTGGATGGGGCACCTGGGTGGCTCAGTCGGTTTAGTGTCTGACTTTGGCTCAGTTCATTATCTCTCAGTCTGTGAGTTCAAGCCCCACTTTGGGCTCTGTGCTGACGGCTTGGAGCCTGGAGCCTATTTCAGATTCTGTATCTCCCTCTCTCTCTGCCCCTCCCCTGCTCTCACTCTAGCGCACTCTCTCTCTCTCAAAAATAAATAAACATTAAAAATATTTAAAAAGAAAGAAAAAAATAAAAACATTATTGGTCACTTTTAGATTCTATTTTCACTCTAAATTATTTTGCCCAGCTTTTTAAAAACTTACCGGGATTCAAGCTGGAATGCCAATACTTGACTCTTATTTATTTGGGAAGAATAGACATTTTTCTTATAGTAAGTCTCCCTCCCATCCAGAACAAAAATATCCCCCAATTCATGTGAATCTTATTTTATATCTTTCGGCAGGATTTTCTAGTCTGCCTCATATAGGTCCTGTACCTTCCTTTTTAAAAAAGTTAATTCCTAAGAATTTTATAGTCCTTGTCACTATTTTAAACTGAGTATTTTTCTGTCCTTATTTCTGATTATCAGCAGACTCCAGATGCTTTGTTTTATTATGTCAGTTAGAAGCACCTCATTCCCAGCATTGTCAAATTATCACTGACATTTTTTTTCTTTTTAGCATTATTATTATTCTAGATCTGAAAATCTATAGTACATTTGGTAAGCTATTTCTGCTTTATATTACGTGCTTTATATATAACTCATATGATTTTCCTTTACCAGAAAGGTTTCACATAGTGCTTAGTTTTTAGCCATGGACTAAAGGAATGTTATGTGATCCAAATATTTATGAGAAAGATTTCTAGGTGTGGAGGATTTGGAGTTGGATCTAGGATTCCTCTGAAAAAGACTGTTATGTGTTTAGTACCTGCCATTTTTCCTGTGTCCATTTATAGACCTCCCCTTTGGTAGTATTTCATAACTCAGTCCTCTGACTCAAGTTATAAAATGGCCTGGTAGCATTCTGAACAGGCAGGGAGGTTAAGAGGTTCTGCGTGAGGATAGGTTCTTGAGGGAACATACCCAGCTGCCAAAACTGACTCTGAAGGTTTGGGGAGGTGAGGGAGGCCCGGAAAGAGTGTTGTACCAGTTTTAGTCATGATCAGCTATCTGTCAAAGTGACGGAGTCCAAGAAGAAAGTGGCTAGGTTCCTCCTAGTGGTGCAACTCTATAACAGGAAATCAGAAGTGATTCCCAGGTCAGGACAACTATGGGCATTGGCCTGGAAACTTTCCAAAGAAAACAGAGCCAGAGTCAACTGTCCTGGACTTCAGGGCAAGTCTCCAAGAAGGGACCAGAGTACTAAACAGGGTACTGGTTGGAACTTAGAAACCAGTACTTAGGCAAAAACAGGTGACACTGGTTGAGGCAGCAAGCAGGCAGAGCAACAGGAGGACCTCGCTGTCATATCTGATAATACCAAGCAGTGGTCTGGGAGTAACTCTTGAGCCCAGTGGCCAATATAACGCCAGATCCCAGGTCTGACCTCTTAGTTCCTTGACATCCCCACCCTTGATGACTTCGTCTTTCACCCTACCCTAACCACTCACTCACAGCACAATATCCAGACCATCTCATTGTCAATACCTGCAATACCTCCATGATCTCACTTTTGACCTTTTTGAACGCCACCCACCTTCTACCTTGACTTCCTGTCTTTACTCCTTCTATTACCTGGAGGCCAGCTATCTTTTACTCTCACTGATGGCAATTCCTCTGTATTCTCACCATTCCTCACGCCCTTGCTATCCTCCTTTCCCTCTTTACGCATCTGAATTCCATAGCCACCTCTTAAAATCACTCCCTTGCATATTGGCTTGACTCACTTGCCCCTCTCTTAGTCCAGTGCACTCATTCAGCGAAAGCACATCTCTGGTCCAGCTGTGTTTGCTCCTCCAGATCCACTCTCCATCCTTCTCCACTCTGCTCTGTCTGTTAAGAGCTGCCTTTTACAGATGGGTCCACGAGGCTCCTTTACCCTTTAGCTACCAGTTAGGTTCAGCCAATGAGAGGTGCCAGCAGGAAAGGGGAGGAGAAAAAGGAGAAGAGGTATTAATCCTCTGCTCCCTCCAGGTCAGGCTGCAGTTGAGCAGTGGCTGTGTTTCTCTAAGGCCGCATCCCTGGGTTGACAGGTCCTTCTGCTGCAACTGCACCTCTCACAGGGTTCAGATAACTACTCATCTCTTGCCCTTTCAGCCTGGAGGTGGTAATGGCTTCCTACTGTTGTTAACTCTGAGGTGCTGCACCACCCTTGCTGATTTCCTTGACATTGCTGGAGCCTTTGAAAACTGTCCCTCCGTTACATTTTCTTCAATCAACTCCTCTTGAAAGTGCCTTCCCTTTTCTCCCTGGGTTAAACCCAATCATCAGCTTATTCTGTGCCTACACCGGTGTAGCTAAATATGACTGGAGAAAAACCACAAACTCCTGACAAGTTGTACTTTAACTTCATACCCAGAAACCACAACTGGGCCCCTGACACCTACAGGCAATCATACCGTATATGTCAAGATCACTCATTCTCCCGCTCAGATAACATTTTCACACCTTCTCTTCTTTTCTTAAACCCCAAAAACCTCATCCTCATCTTCATTCTTAACAGATGGTTTTATTTCCTACTTCACTGAGAAAATGGAAGTATCAGAAGAGAACTTCCCCAAACTCATACCATCTCATGTGCCCAAATGGCATCAGCTCCCACATGCTTGGCTTTCCTGCCCATTACCATAGATGAACTACGTGAACTCTCTTACAAAGCCAGTCCCTCTGGCTTTGGGATTCCTACTCCTTTCATCTAATCAAGGATGTTACTCTAGCAATTTTCCTTTGTCTCACCCACACTTTCAACCCTTTTCTCTCTATTGGATCGTTCTTATTAGTCATATAGGCATATTTATATTTCTCCCACTTGAAAACAATGGTGATAACAACACCTCTCTTAACCCCATATGAGCTCCTACCTCATTTCTTTTCCTTTCCATTTGTAGCAGGATTCCTAGAAAGAATTGTGTAGATTTATTTGTCTCCACTTACCCTACTTTTATTCCATTTGAACCCCCTCCAATCAGGTTTTACCCCCATTACTCTGCAGAAATTGCTTTCGGCAGCGTTATCAATGACCTTCATGTGGTTAATTACAATGGTCAGACCTCAGACCTTGACCCGTTAGCAGCTTATGGTGCTCTCTCTCTGTTAATATTCTCCTGGCATACCACATTTTCTCATTGTGTCCTATCTCTCTGATTGCTTCCTTTCTGTTGCTGTTTGCTTTGCTTAGTTTATCCTCTTAATGTTTGAATTCCCCAAAGCTCAGAATTTGAACCTCTTCTTTATCTTTATCTTGATAATTTAAATCAGTCCCATGTCTTTAAATAAAAACTATATGCTAATGATTTCCATATTTACATTGCTCTTGAACTCCAAGCTCAAGAACTCGAGTGCCTACTCAAAGTCTCCACTTGGAGGTCTGACATTTCCAAAACAAACCTCTTGATTTCTCCCTGTTCCCTAAACTCGCTCCATGTCAGCCTTCCTACCCATAGCCCTCCCTGCCTCAGCTGATGTCAACTCCAGTCTTCTAGCAACTGGCAGAAAACAGTTGATGTTTTCCTTGACTTTCCCTACCATTATCTCTTATTTTGTCTCCTTCTATTAGCCTCTTATTCAACCTGTTCCAGTGACACTGGCTTCCTGACGATTCTTTGAGCAGGCCAGGCACACCCCTGCCATAGGGTCTTTGCCCTAGCTCATCCCTCTGACTACAGTGCTTTCCTCACAAATATCCTTTAACTCCCTCCCATCCTTTAATCCTTGCACAATTCTCAATTTCTCAATAAGGCTGACCCACATCACTCCATGCAAAACATGTGAAAACACACAGACATACACACACATGTGTGAACCTCCTGCCCTACTTTTTCATTTTTTCATAGCACTTATTGCCTTAATTATGTTGTTTGCTGTCTGTCTCCTGTACTGGAATATAAACTCTACAAGATTAGCGATCTTTCTGCTGGGTTCACTATGTATCCCAAATGTTTAGAACAATGCCTAGCACATAGTAGGCAGTCAGATGCTGAGTAGGCACTCATATGTTGTTGAATGAATTGAAAGTGATTTAAAAACGAATCCTGCTGGTTTAGAGTAGGAACCTAAATCTGTTAACATCCTGCTTATTTCAGACAAAATGGGATCGGGAACTGGGCCAGGTCAGAGCTTATAGATGAAGTCTACCTGACAGATCTGAACAAGAGAGTCTAATCAGTGCAGAAGTAGGTGTAAGGAGGGGCGCTTAGGTGGCTCGGTCAGTTAAGCATCTGACTTCAGCTCAGGTCATGATCTCGTGGTTCATGAGTTCCAGCCCCGCGTCCGGCTCTGTGCTGACAGCTCAGATCCTGGAGCCTGTTTCAGATTCTCTGTCTCCTTCTCTCTCTGCCCCTTCCCAATTAACACTCTGTCTCTCTCTCCTTCAAAAATAAATAAACATTAAACAAATTTATAAAAAAAAGAAAGTAGTAGGTGTACAGAAAGGAAAAAAAAAAGGTCAGCAGCTCCCTTACACCCCCACAAGCTTGGAGAAGTGGAAGTGTTAGCTGAGAGGTCCCTTATCAGTCCTGGTTGGAGTTTGCAGAGTTCTACACGGTCCAGATATGAAGAAAGTAAGAAAGGTCAAAGGTTTATTCAATGTAAAGAAAGACTTTGCTAATGATGAAATAAGTACCTTAGAATATATTTGTAGAAAATATTAATAAGTCTAGAAATTGTAGGGGTGTGTGTGTGTGTGTGTGTGTGTATTGATGTTGCTCCCATTTTTTCCTGGATGTGGTTTATCTAATCCAGAGGGAATGAACCAAAGACGGTTCCCAAGAATCTAATCCTGCTGGTTTAGAGTAGGAATCTAAATCTCTGCTCCCAAGATTCTCTGCTCAGCCTTCTCTCCCTGAAGCTTCTCTCCCTGAAGGACTATATTAGCATCTACAGACATTAATCTTTTCTTGAATGATTTCAATGTCTTTCAAAGTACAATCTGTGGTTGCCTGAATCAGAATAGTTGGATGTCTCTTAAAAATGTAAATTCCTGAGTCCTTCCCAAACTTATTAAATCATGTGGTAAGGCCAGAAGCATGTACACTCAATAAGCTCCCTACATAATTTTGATTCATACTGAAGTTTGAGAAACACTGCTATAAATGAAGGGGATTATTTTGCCCTAGTTTAATGTGTCTAGGCTGTTTAATTTTTTATTTGGTGTTTCACACTTCTTATTTCACTTTTAAAAACATAAAAAAGAAGAATTTATTTTGAAAAGAACCCATGTTTGGGATTAGTTAGGAGCTTAACGGATGAAATTGACTTGATTCAATAATTTCTGTGACCCATTTTATTCTGCTCTGCTTACTATTAGGTGGAGGAGTAGAAAGTGGAGGAGTAGAAGCACCAATCCATATACTAACCAGGCATACAAATTACTCTTTTCTTCTGGTTGAACTTTTAAATTGCCTTGCCCCTAACTCCAGACCAATACTTCCTTTGAATTTAAGGATTGCCTCTTGGAGAAAGTGGACAGCTTCACACCAAATACAAGAACACAGAAGAAACTAAAGCTAAAATATGACTCCAGATATCAGTTAGCTCAAGATCAAATTATGCTAGGCAGCCTGTCATCTGTGACATCATCCATTATTTACGACAATGTATTCACGAACCGCAGTCCTTGGCTATGCTTCCCTTGCAGACCAACCCATGGACTGAGCAGCACAGATATAAGGTCATATCTAAGAAAGTTCCTCCAAAAGCTATCACTCAATTTTATTTTAGCAAATAATTGGATAATCTTAAGATCCTCCAGAATATTTCTTAAAGAGAAGTTCAATAGAAGAAATTTATGTACTAAAATTCCTATCATTCCAGCTTTTCTCTAAAATAAAACAAGTCAGCTTTCATCAAAGAGACATTCAAAGGAAGCTCTTTTTGCCCAGTTCATTTCTCTTATCCTTGAGGCTGAAGAGAATTTAGCAGATTCTGGGATAATTCCAAACAGACCCATTTTTGGTGTTGAGTTATCTCACTATCTAAATCATACTCCAACTACCTCTGGCAATCAAGCAGAATGCCAAAACCCTTTCAGAGAATAGGAAACTTTCAACATACCCTGTTTCTGCAGAACCCAGTTGTCTTGAGAAAGAAAAGCTCTCTTAATCACCATTTCAGAAGAGTACACTGAAATGTTTGCCATTTTGGAATTCTTATTTATTTAGTATTTTATCTATCTATCTATCTATCTATCTATCTATCTATCTATTTAAGTAATCTTTATGCCCACCGTGGGGCTCTGACTCACAACCCCAAGATTAAGAGTTACATGCTCTACCAACTGAGCCAGGCAGGCATCCCTATTTCTGTATCACGTTTTAGTTGTGAGTTCTCAAAATTTTCCTCTCTTTGGGAGAGGTGGTCAAATACTTTGTAAATTTATTAAATCTAGGGTTGCATAACACTAGTTACTACAGAGAGGAATTTGGTAGGCAGGGTCCATCTTATATGGCAAGTTGGTAAAGAGAATTGTTAATTGACAAAGGAGGTTGTCCTCATAAGGCAGTGTCGCCTACATATCAGTACTACAATACTGCCTCCAAAGAAGCCTTAGATCAAACCTCTACAGAAAACGAGAATAACACAGGAAACATGTCTTCCATGTTGCCAAAGAGGCATCCATGAGACCCTGCTTTTTAGAAAACTGGCTTGGGTCTCCCATTTGGAAAGTGGTCCTTAGGTGGTTTGGGTAGGGGAAAAGCTTCATTCTTGGGGTGGAGAACTGCCCTGAACAAAATGGTGTATCAGGGCCACCCACCACCAGCAGAGGCTTCAGGAAAGGACTGTCTTTTGGAGAGAGTTGGTGCCCTAAGCAGAGTGGAGACTCTCCCTCAGTCAACTCTACAAGTACTAATCCCATGTTGGATTGGGAGCAAACCTAGACTCGTGTGTGTGTGTGTGTGTGTGTGTGTGTGTGTGTGTGTGATACCTGATCTTCTCTTCCAGAATTACCCACACAGAACAAGGACAAATGTCTTGCCTTGGAGAAACTGTACATGGCTTTGAACTCAGACTGACCTTAGCTGGGATCAGGCCTCTACCACATACAAGCGATGTGATTTTGGGCAGGTTTCCTTAATCTTTCTCAGTCTCAATTTCCTCAGTCATAAAATGGGAATAATCATAGCCATTCCACAGAGTGGTTGTGAGGAAGAGAGGGGACATTGTACATTGCTCAGTGCAGTACCTGTCACATAGTAAGCCTGTAACTGTAACAAAGGTTACCTGTTATCATTGTGATGATCTTATCTGTGGGCTTGCATTCCACATTTTGGCAGAAACCAGTGAGAAAACTCTACTCAGCAAGAACAAAATCACTGTGTATACCATGTTTGAGGCCAGAAGAAAAGCCAAAAGAATGTTGTAGTTAAAGAGAGTCCAAATGCAGCCCTAGCTCTTCTGGATTCCCACATGGGCTACTCAAGGTAGAGTTGTCACAGTTTGTGACTAGACCATTGTATAAAAGCCAAACACACCGCTCGCTTTGAAGGAGTTCTTTTCACAGGGGTAACTGGCAGAGACTGATGCAGTCAAGAGTCAAAGCAGTGTAGAATCTTATTGGGAAAGTGTGCACAGAGCAGAGACTCCTGGCAGAGGACAGGGAGACTTACACTGTAACATCAGATCTGTGGTCTGCTGAGCCATAGAAACAGGGCCACAAGGGCAAAAGCTTAACAGTAAAAATTAATGCCAGTGGAAGTTTAAGGACACTAGTCTCCAAGAAACATGAAAAATTCACATGTGCTGTAGGACAGCCTGTTCCTTCAGTGCCTGAGATCATCGTCAGATTCAATCTTTTCCCATAATAATATATTACCCCTATTAATTTGCAGATGCCTGGGTGAGATAATATGAAAAGTACTAGATGCTGTGCAAATGGCCACTTATCCATAACTAGAAATTACGTATGTGGTAATTAGTTGGCTGTAACTAAAACTGCGAGCCCCAACACGTCAATCTTGTACTCCACGGCATTAGATGCTTGAGCAATTTTATTTCAGTTTATTTTTTAAACTGTGTTTGGCAACTGCCCAATAATACTGAGAGTGAAGCAGTCCCCCCACCCCGGCTCCGCATTTAGCTTGTTAAACAAGCTCCTTGAGCAGTAAGGGCAGAAGAGTGAAACCTTCTTCCCCTTCAGTTAACCTTTCCTTAATTGGGCAACAACGCATATTTCCATTCCTGACAAAAGAGAAATGCAGTTTTGGTTTTCCAGGAGCATGCTATTAAGACTGCAATTCATTTATCTAAATTCTAGCTTCTTAGGCACGCAGACTTAACACCAAAGAAACGAGCTCACTTAGATATACATACTCATTTTCATACTTCATGCTTCTTCAGACTTCCCCTTTCTTGCTTTTTCAGCAAGCAGATATTTAAAATCATCAGCTCAAATACAAAAACACTCTTAATTGTCTTTTAAAGTTTACTTATTTTATTTTGAGAGAGAGCGAGCGAGTGCAAGTCGGGGAGGGGCAAAGAGAGAGGAAGAGAGAGAATTTCAGGCAGGACACGGGGCCAAAAGGAACCATGAGATCATGACTTGAGCCGAAGTCAGATGCCCAACTGACTGAGCCACTCAGGCGCTCCCAAAAAACTTTTAACTTTTAAACATTAGCCTTTTATTCACCTCAGCATCATTCAGATTTGTGATTGAAGTAATAGCCATAAACAGCTATTTGAGTGATTATAATTGCACAAATATTTTTGAAAGAATAGTGAACTCAAATAAGACATTACTGGTGAAGTGTTCTGAGTAATTAGTTGCACAAGTGTATTCACAATGGAGAGCTTTTGTCACTTTCATATTCCCACATAGTAGGTGCTGTTTAAACATCTGGAATGGATTTGCAGATTGAAAAGTTACAAGCTACTCCATGGACTAGGGACAGAGGTTTCCACACATCTGTTTGTGTGTCTCAGTACTGACCCAAGATCTGATTTTCATTGGTCAAGAAAAAAAAAATGAGAAAATGGAAGATATACAGTGAAAATTTTTATATATTCGAAATTTAAAGGGCTGACTTTTATTCCAAGATTTTGGTCTTCTATTTATCTCCATATTTCTTTTATTTTTTTAATTGCACTTGTCCATGTAATCTACATTCTGGGAACCACTGCTGGAATGCCTAGAAACATGAGAGTCAGTCAGTTGAGAATTGGCTGAGCTCAGTATATTCATACTGTGCAGGCCACAGAAAAGCTGCCAGCTTTAGGTTAATAACAATCTGGCTGATCTGGCTGAAAATGACCCCAGATGGAGTCCAGTCTCTTGTCCTTCTTCTGGTCTATTAAATCCACTCCCTCCCTGAATCCTGACCATCACTAGGTTCCTTAATTAAAAAAAACCCATTTTTTAAAATTTATTTATTTACTTACAGAGAGAGAGAGAGAACAGAGGAGGGGCAGAGAAAGACAGAGAATCATAAGCAGGCTCCACACTGTCAGCACAGAGCCCAATGTGGAGCTCAATCTCACAAACCATGAGATCATGACCTGAGCTGAAATCAAGAGTTGGACACTTAACCGACTGAGCCACCCAGGCACCCTTTAAAATACAGGAAACCTTGGACCAAACTCATCCTTTATGAATAGTGAGTGAGGGCTGGGTAAACCATGCTGAAACCTGTATGACAAAATAATCCCTGAATGAAAATGGAGGGAAACAAATATTCAAATATTCTCTCCTTCCTAAAGAAAAACAAACAAACAAAAAAACAATAATCAGCCAACATAAGAAATCTGTATGCAGGCAGCATCCTTTTGATTCAGCTAGACATTTTCACACTAGTAAAGAAAACGTTTTGGCAAAGAATTATTTTAACCAAGAAGTAAAACACAGAATTCCAATCTTAGCTAAGGCCATCTGTTATAACCCATATGAAAGCACACTGGAAGGAAATCTCTGTATCCATTGCATTGTAGTATTATCGATTCTCATTGGACCTCTTAACATTGAGCCCCAAAATCAGTACTGTAACTGTAGCACATCTGGGGCTGACCTGCCTAAGAAATTGCATTCCCTAAAGAAAGGAAGAGCATGAGAATCCTCTGAGGAGAGAGATCCTCGTGGGGACTCTGGTTATGAGTCCAGCCCACAAGGATTTCAGATTGTTTGAAGTGTTTATGGTTCTATCCAGTTTTTCATCATTGAGGGGAAAAAACCCCACTACAAAGTCCTCGCTTCATAGAAGATATTTTCAGATCCCTATTTTAGATAATTCCAAGTTCTTTTACACAGAGAGCAAGATATATATAAAACTGTCACTTTGAAAAAGTCCTAGGGAAAAGTTAATCTGAGTTTATAATCCTATCTACTAGGATTATTATCAATAGCCATCCCTTCCCCTCTTCTCCCCCATAACTCTGATTAAACGAGAATCTTCACAGTGATTCTTTTGACTACATTTTATACCATAAAGAAAGTAGGCTTTCTGGATTTGACACATGGAAAATTTTAGTTTTAAAAAGTCTATGGAATTGAGGGTAGTGATTATAAAACAGAAGTCTGGGGCAAGACCTTGTGGCAGTCTCCTCCTCTCCCATCTTGGTTGTTTTGGTCATTTCTCATGCTCTCCTACTTTCTCATGTTCTTCTCCTTCCTTCGGGTAGTACTTCCTACTCCTCCCCACCCCAGAGTCTGAGGAGGCATTATTTAGTGTAATGAATAATGGCTTTTCAGTAGCTCTTTGACACTCACAAAGTATGTTCACTTTCCTGCCATATTTCATCCTCACAGAACACATGCAGCAGATAATCTTATTATCCTCAATGTCTTGATGAAGAAAAAATAAGAAATTGAGGTTCAGAAATGGGTCACAACACCTAGAAAAAGTGGCAGAAGTGAAACTCCTATCAGTTTTCCTAATTTCATATCCTGCATTTTAACTAGCATTGGAGGCTAAAGAAGTCAGCACTACGTAGTCTGAGGTAGGGATCCCAACTTTGTTGGTTAAACATACTTTCTTTTTTTCTTCCAATTTGTGGAGATTTGTAACTCCCTGAGTTCCTAAGAGATGCTAAAACAACAACAATGAATCTGAGGGTAGCAAAGACCTCATCATCCAATTCTCTTCGTCTCAGGAAATTTCAGCCAATAGCGGGAAAGGGGCAGTGGGCAAGCCAAGTAAGGGTCTGAAAGATACAGGGAAATGTACAAAATCAGGACAAAAGTAGTAGTATCAATCCATTGGCTAAATCAGAAAAGCTATGCCCTGGAGCTGGAGAAGCAGGGCAAGAAGCCAAAAAGAGCACCCTCTAGGGGTGGGAGAAGACAGGCTACCAGCACCAACCTGAACCCCTAGCACATCTTGCCTGTCCCACACAGACAGCGTTTGAACAGAACAGATAAATGTACTGATTCTCAAAAGACAAACAACCAAGATTATGCAAACATTTCAGGAAAAGTTAACACCTTGCAACAAAGGCCAAAATTCAAGAAATAAAGAATTTTGAAGAATAAGATGTAAGAGAACTCACAAGGTTTCAGAATAAGTGTAAAAATATCTCTGGAAAAGTGTAGGAAACTGTAACTAAAACAGTTAATTAACTGAATATTGTAGAAATAAAAAATTTGATAATTAAAATAAAAGGATCAGTTTGGGAGTTAATAGTAGAATGGACACATAATGAGTAGCATTTTGAAATACCAAGCTGAAGAACTGTCTCAAAACATAGTAGGAGGGGGGCCTGGATGGCTCAGTCGGTTGAGCATCTGACTTCGGCTCAGAATGTGGTCTCATGCTTCATGGGTTTGAGCCCTGCATTGGGCTCTGCACTGGCGGTGTGGAGCCTGACTGGGATTCTCTCTTTCTGCCTCTCCTTCATTTGCTCACATGCAATCTCTCTCTCTCAAAATAAATGAATAAACTTAAAAAAAAAAAAAACATGGTGGGAAACGACAAAGAGAATATGAAAGAAAAGTTAACAGACATAAAGATTGAGTTACAGACTCCCATAGCCATTTAATAGGGGTTCCAGAAAGAGAACAGAGAATATAAGAGAGGAAATAATTGAAGAATTAATAAAATAAAATTTCTCTCAGAAAAAAAATCATATTGGTGTCTAATGGGATTTAAGCAGGAAAAATGAAAAAAGACTTTACAGCTAGATCCATTCTTGTGAAATTTCAGAACAAAAATAATAAAGAGGGCATTCTAAAGGCTCTAGAGAGTTGGGGCACCTGGTTGACTCAGTCAGTGGAGCATGCAACTCTTGATCTCAGGGTCATGAGTTCAAGCCCCATGCTGGACATAGAGCTTACTTTAAAAAAAAAAAAAAACACGAAGGCTTTAGAGAGTAAAAAACAGATAACCTACATAAGAACAAAGATAATGTTAACATCAGACCTCATCAATAATACTGAAATCAAGAAGATATTATACAACTTCAAAGCTCTAAGGAAAACAATTGACCCCCAAATTTTGACTTAGTCAAAGTATAACTTCACTTTGAAAGCAAAGACATGTTTGTAAATGTAAAGACTCAAAAAATTTATCAACCATAAATCATTTCTGAAAAAATTAGTAAAGAATGTAATTGCAAATAATGAAAAATAAACCCAAAGAGAAGACCTATAGGATAGATAAAACAAGAAAGGGTGGTGTGTTAAGAAACCAAAATAAATTATACTGAAACCTTAATAATTGTTGGAGGAGCAATAAAAAAAAAATAACCATCAGAAATTAAAATCCCGGATGATCTCAGTGCTGGAGCAGAGGGAGCTAGTAAATGAAAGTTCATCTCATTTAAGGGCAAAGTTAAATGCTGCCTCATACCAGATGTAGATTAAAAATATGCTGAATAGGCATATTAAACATATAAAAATAACCATTAGAAAAGTAGAAATAGTTTTTCTAACTTCCAAGCAGCTAGAGAAACTAAATGTAACTGAGACCAAACCAAAACAAACAGAAAACTTCAACAATTGAATAAAAGACCAAGAAGAAGAGAAAACAAGCAATGGAAAATACAAAACCCACAAAACAAGGTGATAGGAAATCCAAATCGAGGTACATTCTAGGATATAACTGACCTGTGCTCTTCAAAATGTCAAAATTGGGGCACCTGAATGGCTCAGTCGGTTAAGTGTCCAACTCTTGGTTTCAGCTCAGGTCATGATTTCATGGTTCATGAGTTCAAGCCCCATGTGGGGCTCTGAGCTGGCAGTGTGGAGCCTGCTTGGGATCCTGTCTCTCCTCTCTCTTTGCTCCTCCCCCATTCACGTGTGTGCACACGCATTCTCTCAAAATAAATAATCTTTAAAAAATAAATAAAATGTCAAAATAATGAAAATTAAAAGAAAGGCTAAAGAACTGTTCTGGATTAAAGGACATTAAAGAAACATGATAACTAAATGCAATGCACAATCCTGGAATAGAAGCAGGGGTGGAAAAAAATTGCCATAATGCATATTACTGGGAAAAATTTGCAGATGGATTGTAGATTAGAGAATAGTAACATAACAATGTTTAATATCCTTATTTTAATAATGGTACTGTGATCTGTAGGATAATTTTCCTTTTCTTAGAATATTCACACTGAAGTATACGGGAATAAAGGGATATGATCTTTGCAGTGTACTCTCAAATGGTTCATAAATGAAAAATAACAATGTATGTATAACTATATAATATATAATACATACCCATGACATAGGGCTACATATATATCAAGAGACAGAATGATAAAGCATGTGGCAAAATATTAACAGATGGTGAATCTGGGTGAAAAGTATATTGGAGTCCTTTGGACTATTCTTACAAGTATTCTGTAAGTATGAAACTATTACAAAAAATAAATAATAAAGTTATAGGGCAGAAAGGAGTATAATAATCAATAGTCATAGCAATCTGAATGGATTGAGTTCCTTTATTAAAAAGCAGAGATTCTCAGGCTGGTCTAAAACAAAGCAAAATAAAACAAAGAAAGAGACCTCAACTACATGTTATTTGTAAGAGACACATTTGAAACAAAAAGGGAAAATACAGGCATTTTCCAGGCAAATGCTAAGAAATAGAAAGCAAGTATAGCAACATTCATATAAAGCAAAATAGCATTCAAGATGCAATGTACCAAGAAGAAGAACAAGGGATATTTCACATTAGTAGAAAGAACAATTCACAAAGAGGGTAGAGCAGTCATAAATCCATTATGTCTCTAACATTACAGCATTCATAAATAAGGGAAAGACTGGTGGGCATGCAAAGAGATGTCAAAAAACTCCTCAGTTATAGTGGAAATCTCTAACATACTTCTCTTAGAGATGGATAAAGCAAGTTGGCCAAAAGTAAATTGCATATGATTTGAACCATGGTTAGAAAGCAGGTCTAATATATATAAAGAAGCTTGTGCTCAGAAAGCAAAGATTATACATTTTTTATAAATTTACCTGAAATATTGAGAGCAATGAAAATAAGCCCTTAGAAGGATGTTTTATTTCAGAATAAGTCAACCTAGATGGAGGGACCCCTTGGTCTTATAACTTTTGTTCCGGTAAAGGATAATATCGATCCCAGTCCTGTCCAAAGTACCTGCCTCAAAACCAGACACTTGAAAAATCAGATTACTGTTTTGCATATTCATACGTTTCCTTCTCATAGGAATCACACCTTCCTACAACATGTTATGCATGTGACAGCTCTACGATCATGCTACAATGGTATAATGCCAAGGAATTATCACAGGAACTCCATGCTACTTTAGAATTTATATAGATAGGTATATGTGTATGTGCATATACACATGTATACATATATGGATGCACATGTTTTTAAGCTTTATTATGATATAATTTATATACTACCAATTTCACTCATTTAGGGTGTACAATCCAATGGCTTTAGTATCCTTTCAGAGTTGTGCTGTCATCACTATAACCTAATTTTAGAACATTTCATCGCCCTCAAAAGAAACCTTTCATCCATTAAGTCAATTCCTATTCTACCCTCTGTTCCCTCATTCTCCAGAGTGGCTGGACCATTTTATATCCCTGTCAGCAGTGTGCAAGGGTTCTTTAAAAAAATTTTTTTTATTACATTTCTTTATTTTTGAGAGGCAGAGAGAGACCGAGCGCGAGTGGGGGAGGGGCAGAGGGAGAGGGAGACACAGAATCCGAGGCAGGCTCCAAACTCTGAGCTGTCAGCACAGAGCTCAACATAGGGCTCGAACTCACCAACCATGAGTTCATGACCCGAGCTGAAGTCAGACACTCAACCCACTGAGCCACCCAAGTGCCCCAAGGGTTCTAATTTCTTCATATCCTCATCAAGATCTGTTATGTCTGTCTTTTTAATTACAGACATTCTAATACATTTGAAGTGGTATCTTTTTTTTTTTTTTTTAATGATTTTTTTTTTCAACGTTTATTTATTTTTTGGACAGAGAGAGAGACAGAGCATGAACGGGGCAGGGGCAGAGAGAGAGGGAGACACAGAATCGGAAACAGGCTCCAGGCTCTGAGCCATCAGCCCAGAGCCCGACGCGGGGCTCGAACTCACGGACCGCGAGATCGTGACCTGGCTGAAGTCGGACCCTTAACCGACTGCGCCACCCAGGCGCCCCTGAAGTGGTATCTTAATTGTGGTTTTGATTTGTATTTCCCTTGTGAGTAATGATAAGATCTTTTCATGTGCTTATTAGCTATTCATGTATCTTCTTTAGAGAAATGTCTACTCTAGCCCTTTGCCCATTTTTAAATTGGGTTATTTATTTTTGTTTAATTATTATTGAATTGTAAGGGTTCTTTATATATTCTAGATACAAGGGTCTTATTAGGTATATGACTTTCAAATATTTTCTCCCATGTGGTTGTCCTTTAATTGTCCTTTGAAGCATGAATATTTTTAATTTTTATGAAGTCAAATTTATCAATCATCTAAGATATACACTTTTGGTGTTGTATCTGAGAGGTGATTGCCTAACCCAAAGTCATGAAGATTTATTCTTGTTTTGCTCTAGGGGTTTTTATAGCTTTAGCTTTTACATTTAGATCTATGACCCACTACAATTTATATTCTAAGTGTTGTCACACAACAGCCTGGGAGTTGGGAAAGGGGCCTGCTGGGCTTGGGTGGGGTAATATGATATGTTCAGCTGTGGTCCCTTTGCTTTCTTCCAGCTCTGGTTGAAAAGGTTAGAGATACTGTGAAAGAAAGGTATGTAGTGACCCATGGAATAAACCTTGTTGTCATGATTCTTCAATACTGTGTCTCACTACAAAAATCGGAGTACCTTAGGATTTGGGGGACAAGCTCTAGTAAAACCCCATAATCCAAGTTTTACTGATTCTTTGCTGATGACCAGTTTCCCAACAGATCAAAATTTCATCTGTAATGTATTGTTCTTCAATGAAAATTAATTTTCCTTCTGTATACACATCTCATTCTATGAATAAATAATTTTGTATTCCAAAGCAGAACTCTGCTTGAATTCTGATAAGTGTGATACTTATTCTCTTCTTTCCCTAGAGAATGGTGTTGCTAACCAGAAACCTGCCCCTTTGTGGGACTTTCTACTAGATTCCATAATTCTGCTAATGCTCTCTTTAGTAACTCTCCCCAGTCACTTGGCCTTGATGTTCCTAAATATTATCAGTTTGACACTATTCCATAAAATGCAAGGTTGAACACTCCTAGGAAACATTTCACTTTGTCAGAATTCTACCTTATTTTTGACATGTCTCAGATGATGAATTTTTTTTTTTTTGAAGATGATGAAATCCGCTTTCTTCAAGCTTTGTATGCATTCCAACTAACCATGCAGAGAAACCCCTTATTTGATCATCAAAACTTTGAGATGGTGCAATTGCTTTCTTACAAGGTTCCTGTTGCATCACCTTCATGCACAGGTTCCTTTTTCCTGGTCAGAATTCAGGCCAGGATGGTCTTTGGAGTCTCCCAAGAGACAAAGCTGGCTAGCAAGAGAAGCTTGAAAAAGTGTATCCTATTCATCATTTCTGTAATATCATGCCTTAGTTTGGGTTTTGTAATCAGCAGTAGGAACACATCATCTCTTCCTTCCATTTGGCCAGTAATTCTTTGATCTCTGCCACAGCAATTTCTCTATTCCTGTTTCTTTTAATTTGATGTTTTTCACATTGCTCTACCCTAAAATTCAATGTTATTTGACAAATATTTACTGGGAGTTTACTGTATGCTAAGTACTACTCTCTGAAAAAAACCATACATCTACATATAGATATATTACTTCTCAATATACTTATACCTTTTCACCACTTCAGTGAGATCTACTCCTTTTGAAAAAGCTATGTATCACAATCTTCTCAAAGAAGAGAATCATATATACTTGTTTTTATTTCTCTTGCTAAGCAGTTTGTCTCTTGGGAAGCTCAGAATTTTGGCCAACAATGGATATAATATATACCACTATTATGGGTACAACTAATGAGCAACTGCTTTTCTCTTTAAACTTTGGATACAAAATTATATTGAAACTTTAAGAATTGCCTACAATCAAGCTCTCACTTAGTTGTTCACTCTCTCTCATTCTTTCTCTCTCTCAGATTTACAGCATTATTTTTATGATAATCCTGCCAAGGAGAGCCTGGGTGGCTCAGTTGGTTAGCGTTTGACGCTTAATTTCAGCTCAAGTCATGATCTCACACTTTATGAGCCCCACATTCGGCTCTGCACTGACAGTGTGGAGCCTGCTTGGGACTCCCTTTCTTTCTCCCTCTGGCCCTCTGCTGCTCTCTCTCTCAAAATAAATAAACATCTTTTTTTGAAAAAAAAAAAAAAAAAAAGAATCCTGTCCAAAAAATGCATCACCTGCATCTAATCATGAGGCAACATCAGACACACCCATACTGAAAAGTACTTTACAAAATAACTGGCTTACAAACTTCAAAAGTGTCAAGGTCATGAAACTCAAAGAAAGGCTGAGGAATACTGTTCCAAATTGAAGGACACAACTAAGTGCAACACACGATCTTGAATTGGATCTTATAACTTTGAAGAATGTTATTGGGACAACAAATAAACTTGAATCATTTCTGAGAACTAGGTGGTAGTAATGTATCAGTGTTAATTCCTGATTTTGATGGACATATTGTAATTATGTAGGAGAATATCCATGTTTGTAGGAATTATACTGTAAAGTATTTGTGAGTAATGGGGCATCCTGTTGGCAATTTAAGACTAAATGGTGGTGGGGTGGAGTTATTTTTCTTGCCCCACCCCAAAATTAACATATGATGTTGAATATGTGACTCATTTAACAGTCATACCATTATTAATTAATGATATCTATCATGGGTACAGGATATTTCTATCCATGTGATATATTTCTGATCTTAGCCTACAGACTGGTGACATCAAACAAGCCCTATTTAGCAGTGTGGCTGGCCCTGTTGGTAGCCTACCTGTCATTCCTTCCTTCAACTCTTTCTTGTTAATAAACCCTAACTTCATTGAAATATGGATATCTAGTCCTTTCTTCCCCCAGAAAGTGAATTTTTATTGGTCTAAGCCAGTCATGGTTTAGGCATGGACATGTGTTGTATAATTTTGGCTAATAATATATGATATGTGAAAGCAGGTCTGCTGGGGTGGGAGTAGGGGTGCTTTAAGGAAAGATTTTCCCTCTTAATAACAGAAGGTCACAGAATGAAATGGCTCTTCTTCTGTTTGATGAGGTCATGCCTCCATGCCACACCTAGAAACTAAAGCAGTCATTTTGCAACCATGTGAAGAACAAGCCTAAGGAGAAAAGCCAAGATAGTGAAGATGACAGAGCAGAAAGATAGAAAACAATCTACGTTCTTGATAATGTCACTGACTACTAAATTAAGCAAGCCTGTAATCACCCTATCCCCTTGCCTGTTATATGAGATAATAGACTTTGCTTAGTATTTAAATATATGTTCAATATGCATAATTAACATATAGTTAATATATATTTACATCTCTATTGTCTTTGACCAGAATTATAGATTTGGAAGTGGTCTTGGAGGTCATCTATATTCTAGTCCAACTCTTTTATTTATTTATAAGAACAGTTTAGACAAGTGAGGCACCTTGCCCAAGACCAAACAATAGTAGTTGATGAGATTCTAGAATCCAAGTCTTTGGATTCCTTTCTGAGTCCACTGTGCTGTCTACTCCCCTAAAAACAGAAAGTAGTTCCAAAACTTTCAGGACATTTTGACAGAAGGAAGGGGCATGGGAAATCTGATGCCTGGATAGGGAGTGGCTGATTTTCCTACAGTAAGTGTTCCATTCAATCATTTTTATATGGGCTTCTACCACGGTAACAAATTCCGCACTAGAGACCAGCCCCTGCCCAGATTCACAGAACTGCTGAAGATCTTTCCCAAGAAACTTTTGGCTTTTATCTAATTTAAGTAAATATGTGGTGATATTTTTTCCCTTAAGCATCCACAGTTATTCAGAGAGCCACATACAGATATTCAGGCATTATTTCATATAGGAAATTTTATGGAAAGAAATTTTCACCTCTTGGGAAGTGACTTTTGAAAATAAAGACATGCAAGCATTTACTTTTCTCTCTTTACCACTTTCACACCAAGGAGGCCAAGCTGAAAAAAACAACACACAATAACAATAAAATGTTATCTAAGGCGAAAACAGCACTATTGGCAGTTACATATTGTGTGGCTTTAACAGTTTGCTTCCTTGTGTGAATTTGAATAGCGCTGCCATTTTAACCACC
Source organism: Herpailurus yagouaroundi (assembly GCF_014898765.1). Classification (NCBI taxonomy): domain Eukaryota; kingdom Metazoa; phylum Chordata; class Mammalia; order Carnivora; family Felidae; genus Herpailurus; species Herpailurus yagouaroundi. Next base: position 8,358,129 of record NW_024412407.1, read on the forward strand.
TTAGACATGCTTTTGTCTTGAATTTTGCACCTTTTCCACAGGTTTTTATATCTTCATAAATGCAGCACGGTGTTTTGCAAAGATAAGGGCATTTTCTGGGCATTTTGCTTTTCAAATACAAAGGAGAGTGATGCACATTTTTACATTACTAGTCACTATAAATAAATATCCCACTGTCTTTTTGCTAAGTACATTGCTGATTAATCACTACAGATTAAAATAATCTCACACTGAAACAGTAATTTCTTAAGGTTAATAGAAATTGTATCCATATGGTATTGTTGTTTAAATGGCTTAATTTGCAAATAAAGGAGCAATTATAATAATCTACCTCTTAAAAAAAAAAAGATTTATAGAATATTTTCCTTCATGAAAACAGCACCACCATCTGGAACCCTACAGTTTGTGCAATGAAAGAATTAAATTGCAAGGTTTCGTCTTGTTTTGTTTTAGCTGGTAGAAAAGTAATTTGTCTCTTCCTGAGAGATTTTACCAATAAAAATAATGCAGAAATAGCATTTTGTTATCAAGTAAGAAATAACTGTAGTCTCTGCCTCCCCCAGTCCTATCACAAGAGATTCATGTAGTTTGTGTCCTATAGAAATGAACTGATTTGAATGGTATCAGACTCTCACATGGTTTCTTTTATAGCTAAAGTTATTATAAAATTAACATTTCAACAGGCATTAATTTTATATGACCTCCTGACTGCATTTTCTTCATGATAGAAAAATACATTTTTTTCTTTAACCTCATGTTAAATAAGTTTGATGTTCCAATCTTTTCCAAGAGATTAATCTGTATACATGAAAAACAATTGAAGCAACTCTCAAACATTTAAAAAAAAACTGTAAAAGAATTTTAAGCACTATACAAGTGTACAGAATTAAATTCGTTATAATTATTATTTAAATTAAAGGAACCATGAATAGTGTAACATATATAAGTATATACATGTGGATCAAATATAGCTTTCTATAATAGCTTTGCTAAACAGTATATAAAATTATGCAAACTTTTAGCTCTTCAAAAATGGAAAACACTATATAACGTTTGTTAAAATCCCTACTATTCTCATGAATGGAACAAAGCAATTCATTCAAGAATCAAAAATCACATCCAACACTCTAAACAATCATTTTCTTGTATTGTTGGATTAGGATGTTTTAATCAATGGCCTTATTGCCATTGTTTTTTCATAAATCAGCCTTAAAACTGAACACTCCAGTGTTCCATTCAGTTGCCAAAATCAGTCTCATCCTGCATTGAGCCTTGTGCATCCTCTAAAGTGGAGCCAAGTACAACTGAAACAACTGTTTCCTGAAAAACAAAGGCAAAGATTCTCCAGCTATGTCAGATGAACACTACAGATAAACATGCTTTTATATCTATTCCTAAACTCACTCTTGCATTTCAACCTCTAGTCTGTGAGTATGTTACCAATTAGCTCATTTGATCATCTTTTCTCCTTTACTAACATTCAAATGGCATTTAACCTAGTGGCTAACATTTACTGAGCACTTACATACAGTGTATCAACCCTGCTCTCAGTGTTTCACATGTATTCATTCATTCTCATACAATCTTATGAAGTGGGCACTATTATTTCCTCCCACATTTAAAGATGAGGGAGCTGAGGCCCAGAGAAGTTAAGCAAATTTGCCCAGGGTCACACAACTAAGAGGCACACCATGGATTTAAACACAGGAAGTCGCATTTCTAATGCCCTAATTTAAACTACTCTAACGCTGCTTTCCAACCAGTATATGATGTCAGGGTCCTCAATGGTCTTTGACCTTGGCTACCACTTTACATTTTATTAATTTTAATCCCAGCTTATCTTGTTTTGCAGTAAATATCAAATCTATTTGTAAGCCTTTTTTCCATACATAGTATTTGTTTTTTGTCTACACATGTTTAAATTGCTTTTTCTTCAAAAGTCTTTCAGTATTCAATCACTATTGAAAGCCAACTATGCAATTTCTAAAATATTATCTAACTTTCAAAACTCTATGGTTTCGTTTGGCATTATCTATCAAAATTTATGATGCACACATACTTTGAACTAGCAATTCTACTGCTATAACTTTATCATATATATATTCTCCCATATGTCCTTAAAGACAAATGTACAAGAATGTTCATTTTACCAATGTAAAACTAAAAGTTTGGAAGAAATCTAAATACCCACCCATAGGGGACTGGTTAAATAAATTAGGGCCCTTCCTTGCAATGGATACTATAACATCATTAAAAAGAATGAGTTAGAGCTTTATGTATACATATGAAAGTAGGTTCAAGATATATGAGTTGAAAAAAAGATACTTAGAATATTCCTAATTACAAGAAATAAAATATATACACATATACCTATATTTAAATAGGAAAATGTCTAGTAAATGCCTTTGGAGGGCATTTGTAGGAGCAAAGACATATTTCAGTGTTACTCTTGTGCTATATAAATGCTTACTATGAACATATATCATTTTCCAATTAAAATAGAAACTAATCACGCAGAAAGGAATCATTTATGCTTCTATGAGCAAAGCACAGCATTTGGAGCAAATATAGTTAATTCTGTCCCTGCCACCAAGGAAAGTAGCTTTATTGTTATGGAATAGGAGCCATATACACACGCAGTTTTACTGCCAAGCAGGAATTTAAATGCTGTGAGTAGGAAGAATTCAAGTCAAAGGAGGGAAAGCATGTCTCATTAGGGTGAATAGAGAAGGTGCTGGGAGAAGCAGTGTTAGGACTGGATCTTGAGGCTTTTCATTGAGGTGGCAGCATAGGTTTAGGTGAGTGGATTCTGGACCTGAGCTCCCTGAATTCCAATCTGGCTTCAGCAATGATTTGTCATGTGATCTTGGGCAAGTTACTTAGCTTCTCTGTCCTCAGTTCCCTTGTTAATAAATTGAGGATAATAATAGAACCTATTTCACCATGTGATGGCAAGGTTTAAATGAGTTCTACACATAAAGCATGCAGAACAGTGTGTATAATCACTACTGAAGTATTTGCTATAATAATTTAATTGAATAGGAGAAGGGCTAATTATTTTATGATCAACAATTAAAAAAAAAATAAGTTAGAACTCTACTTTATACTTTACCCCAAAATAATTGTCAGGTGGATCAAAGATTTAAATATTAAAAAACCAAAAGGGGGTTATGTGGGTGGCTCAGTTGGTTGAGGGTCCTTTTGATTTTGGCTCAAGTCATGATACGGGGTTATGGGATCGAGCTTCCTGTCGGGCTCCACACTGAGCATAGAACCTGCTTGGGATTCTCTCTCTTTCTCCCTCTGCCTCTCTCCCAGTAAAGGTATGATAGAAAACATAGGTGCACTAATTTATCACAGTCATGAAAGACACCTTTCTAAATATGATATCAAAAGCCAATACCTTAAAAAATACGACAGATTGAACATAGAAAAAGGAAAAACTTTTTCAACACACACACACACACACACACACACACACACACACACACACAGACACACACACTGCCATAATCAAAGTTCAAAGAAAAACAATGAGAAAAATATTTGACTTCACTAGTGATCAAATAAATGCAAAATAAAAGAATGATAAAACTCAGTACTACAGGTAAATGTAGCAAAATAGGCACTTGCCTACAGTGTTGACCAGAGTAGAAACAGAACTTTTCTGGACAAAAATTTGGCATTATTTTTCCAAAACTTTGAAATGTATGTGTCTTTTGGCCTAGCAATTCCACCATTAGGAATTTATCATAGGAAAATAATCAGACAAGTGCAGAATTCAAGATAGCAATCCCGACATGTTTTTATATCAGCAAAAAATTAGAAACAACTTAAAATGTCCATTAATAGGAAATCAGTCCAATAATTTATGATACATCCAGACAGGAAATCATACTAAGAGAGATGATTCAGATCTATATTTATTAATAAGCAAAATGACCAGATTTATTTTAAGTGAAAAAAATCAGATTGCAAAATTGTATGATTAATACAATCCTTTTTTGTAAAAATATTTGTGGGTATGGGTGCACACACACACAGCCTGAAATAATACATATTGCTAAATGCTTAATTGCTATGTAATAAGATTCCAGGTGAGTTTCACTTTCCTCTTTATAAATTTCTGCAGTATGTATTCTTTTTTTTTTTTTTTACAACGATTAGGTATTACTTTCATAGCCATTACATTTTTTGTGATGTTTTTTATTCATTTTTGAGACAAGACAGAAAGCATGAGCTGGGGAGGGGCAGAGAGAGAGAGGCAGACAGGAACTAAAGCAGGCTCCACACTGACAGCAGAGAGCCCGATGTGGGGCTCGAACTCAAGAGCCTGAGATCATGACCTGAGCCAAAGTTGGACATTAATAGCCAACTGAGCCACCAGGTGCCCCACATGGCAATTTTTTTAAGCAGTATTTTTCACTGGAGAAATAAAAACGAAGTAAACCTTGAAAGGTGGGCATAATACACCCCCTCCCTATCACTCACTGCCTTTTAGGTCTGTCAGTGATGTTTGCTTGTGTTTGGTAGCAAAAGAGTGAATGCAGAACAGGGGGAAAAGTCTATTTCTATTACACATGTAAATACTTGATATGATGGCTTAACCTCTCAAGGCTAATTTAAATATAACCATCCTAGAGATTTTTTTTTACTAAGGTTCAGAGGAAGAGGGTTTATAATTTCCTTAATCATCAAGTTTTTTAAAGGTTGCTGACTGGAACAATGATATTTTTGAACAGCACCATAAATAGGCTCATGAACTATAGCAGACAAGGTCTCTCCTTCAAAGATTTAGCCTCTTCACCAAACAAACATTTATTAAGCCCTGACTCTATGCCAGGCACAGAGGATACTAAATAAGTAAAACAGAGTCTCTATTTTCAATAGGTTTACTTTCTAGCAAAGGTCAGACAGACAAGAAAGCAAATAACAAGTCAACTCTGCTAGGTGCTGAAGTAACAGTAGCAAACACAGGGGTGCAAAAAAAAAGTCTACCTGCGCAGCAAGTGAAAAAAACTTCATAATGGGGTAACTCTTGAGCTGGAGCTGTCGAGATGAAAATATTTGTCTTAAGTCAGGAAGAGAAAATAATGACAGAATATTAGCAGCTAATGAAGGAAAGATGAAAAATACACCAGGGTTGGAGTGCTCAAAGAACAGGTTGCTTTAGCTTACAAAAGTAGTATGTCCTCCTAACAAATTAAACATTATCAAAAGCATTTTCTTTTATTTTTCAAATTTTTATTTAAATTCTAGTTAACATTTGGCATAATATTGGTTTCAGGAGTAGAATTGAGTGATTCATCAGTTACATATAACACACAGTGCTCCTCCCAACAACTGCCCTCCTTTATGCCCATTGCCCATTTAGCCCATCCCCCCCACCCTCTTCCGTCCATCAGTCCTAAGTTTGTTCTCTATCGTTAAGAGTCTCTTATGGTTTGTTTCCCTCTCTCTCTCTCTTTTTCCCCCTTTCTGTATGGTCACATAGGTTTCTTAAATTCCACCTCCCTCTCTCTCTCTCTTTTTCCCCCTTTCTGTATGGTCACATAGGTTTCTTAAATTCCACCTATGAATGAAATCATATGGTATTTGTCTTTCTCTGACTGACTTATTTTGCTTAGCATAATACATTCTAGTTCCATCCACATTGTTGCAACTGGCAGTATTTCATTCTTTTGATGGCTGAGTAATATTCCATTGTACATGTATGCGAAATCTTCTTTATTCATTCATCAGTTGCTGAATATTTGGTCTCTTCCCATAATTTGGCTATTGTTGATACTGCTGCTATAAACATAGGGGTGCATGTGCCCCTTTGAATCAGCATTTTTGTATCCTTTGGATAAATACTTAGTAGTACAATTGTTGGATTGTAGGATGGTTCTATTTGTAACTTTTGAGGAACATCCGTACTGTTCTCCAGAGTGGCTGCACCAGTTTGCAATCACACAAACAGTGTAAGAGGGTTCCCCTTTCTCCACATCCTCACCAACATTTGCTGCTTCCTGAGTTGTTAATGTTAGCCATTCTGATGGGTGTGAGGTGGTATCTCATTGTGGTTTTTACTTGTATTTCTCTAACCATGAGTGATGTTGAGCATCTTTTCATGTGTCTGCTAGACATTTGGATGTCTTCTTTGGAAAAATTTCTATTCATGTCTTCTGCCCATTTCTTCACTGGATTATTTGTTTTTTGGGGGGTTGAGTTTTATAAGTCCTTCACAGATTTTTGGATATTAACCCCTTATTAGGTATGTCATTTGCAAATATCTTCTCAAAAGCATTTAAATAAAAAGTCCAAAAGTTTCATTATTTTTCCCATCCCCATTCCTCCATTCTCACTTCCTGAGGTAATAGAATTAACAGCTTGAGTGATTCCTTCTACACTTTCTGCACCAAACACAAGCCACATGCTTGCTTTTGGTTTGCTTTACTTTGGCAAACACGGAACCATGCTACACATTATCATTCAACTTTTAGAAAATTATCTAATGGGGTGCCTGGGTGGCTCAGTCGGCTAGGTGCCTGACTCTTGATTTTGGCTCAGGTCATGATATTATGGTTTGTGAGCTGGAGCCCCACATTGTGCTCTGTGCTGACAGTGCAGAGCCTGTAGGGGATTCTCTCTCTCTACCCCTCCCCCTGCTCTTGCTTTCTCAAAATATATAAATAAAGTTAAAAAAATTATCTAACAATCTACCCAAGGATGTCTCTCCTGGTCAATGAATATAGATCTTACATATTTTTCAAATAACTGTATATTATTGCATAGTGTGGAATTTATTTAGTTATGTTCCTATTTTTTAGATATTCAGATTGTATTCATTTCATTCTTTTCCCCTCCCAATACAAACAATGATTTTATGACCACCACCCTTTTGTGTGTCCTACCTTTTGTGCGTTTTTTATTTGCATGGGATGGATGTCTGAGTATGTATTTACCAAGTCAAAGCCTGTGTAGACTTTAAATCTTAATAGATATTAAAGATACATCTAAGGGAATAGCACACTATGCTGGAAATATTCCACCCTTTCCCACTAAATTGGAACATCATCTTAACCATGAATCTATTTCTGGAGTCTGTTCTATTCCAGTGATCTATGTATCTATTTCTATGTCAATATCATATATTTTTTTTATTTCTGTACTTTTTATGACTAGCTTAGTAATCTTGAATAGGATGGTATTGTAGTTAAGGACGTGGGTTCCTGAAACCAAAGGCCTAAGTTTAGATCAGATTCCACCAACTTTGTGATCTTGGGCAAATTACTTCAATACCGTCAACCATAAAAGGGGGATAATTACAGTATCTAACTCATGGAGTTGTTGTGAGGATTAAGGACTGATGTATGTAGAGTGTTCAGAGCCGTGCCTGGCTCAGGGTAAGTGGGAAGTGTTAGCTGTGATTAGGGTAACTGGTAAGGCATGTCATTGATGGGATTTAGGAAATGCTAGCCCCCAAAACGGCACCTTGGCTGAAGGAGTTTGAGAAAACAGTGGAAGCAAGGTCACTCTCAACTTCCTGTGCCCTTTCCCCTTGAAACAGCTCATAAGACTCTCAAGTGAGAGGTGTCCTCCCTACTCTTAAGGGAAAGGAGCATCCTTATCTCTGAAGACAAAGTGATCCCAAGAAGAATCCTGATGAACAAGTCTTGCTGTTTCCCCCAGTTTACCATACTAATCTCATACTCTTTGACCTATCCTATTTCTTCACACCTACCTAATATTCATCAAAATAAAAAATACATAAAAATACTCAGGTCTAGAAGTGCCTGGGTGGCTCAGTCAGTTGAGCATCCAACTCTTGATATTGGCTCAAGTCATGGTCCCACAGTTGTGGGACTGAGCTCCACATCGGGATACACATTGTACATGGAGCCTGCTTAAGATTCTCTCTCTCTCCCTCTACCTCTCTTCCCTATGCTGCCCCTCTCCACTACTCATGCTCTCTCTCTCTTTAAAAAAAATACTCAGGTCTAACTGGTTTTCCTGGTCTTTATTTTCTTAAGAAGACTCTTGTGTCACATGAAACTGACATTAAATAAATCTGCATGCTTTTTCTCCTATTAATTTGTCCTTGCCAGTTTTGTCAGTTTAATTTTCAGGCCCAGCCAGGGACCCTAAGAAGGTTGAGAATATTTTTTTTCTTCCTCTACATCATCTTTCACTATTCTTACACATAGTTTTCTTGTGTCTTCACTGATTTTTATGTTTCTAAATGAACTGAAATAATTTTGTCCAGTCTCCCCTCACAAAATTTTTAGGATTCCTCTTCATATATGCATCAAATATGCATTTGGAAAAGATTACAACAGACTTATAACCATAGTTTCCTCTATGGAAGGGAGTAACCTGGGACTTCATACAACTGAATTTTTAGTATATATATATATTACTTAAAAAATAAAAATATCTTCTGAGTATTTCTTTAAAAATTTTTTTTCAACGTTTTTATTTATTTTTGGGACAGAGAGAGACAGAGCATGAACGGGGGAGGGGCAGAGAGAGAGGGAGACACAGAATCGGAAACAGGCTCCAGGCTCTGAGCCATCAGCCCAGAGCCTGATGCGGGGCTCGAACTCACGGACCGCGAGATCGTGACCTGGCTGAAGTCGGACGCTTAACCGACTGCTCCACCCAGGCGCCCCTGAGTATTTCTTTTTTATATTAGTATTCTAAGTTTAGTATTTTAATCTGAATTGCATTCATGTATACTCTAGACTGGTCTTGTGCCCTTAAATAAGAAATTAGGTGGTCCTGCACACTTCAAAATGGGTTCCTGTGGCTGAGGACTGGGAAGCTTCATAAGGAAGAAATGTGTTGTCTAGACCTTGAAGGATGAATGGGTGTCTTCCTGACAGAGAAGAGTGATTAGGACATTCCAGAGTTTGAGAATAGCCTTGCATGAAGACACAAAGATATGAATAAACACTGCATGTGAGGGGGCTGGGAATGTGGGGAGAAGAGAGAAGACTGACTGAGCAGAAGCCAGGGCTGAGTCCTGGAACGTAAGAAAGAATGTGATGGGATGGAAAAAAGTGCTTCCCCTCACCCCTTCTCACCCAGATAATTTCAGGGTGAGTTAGAGAAGGGCAGAACCAAGATAGCCAGTACAATGCTAGGCTGTAATCTCTGTGAAGACAAGGACCGCACCTGTTCCATTCAGCACTCTGTCCTCAGTTCCTAGGATGGTGCGCATAGAGGCCCCCACAAGTATTTGCTAAATGAATGAATGAGTGAATGAAAAGCACATCTAACAACAACAGTACATTTTTGAGAAAGAAATGAAAGCAAATGATAATGTTGAGTCAATTAAAATAATAAATGATAATAAGATAAATAGAAGAAACATCACCGAGCCATCTGTTGCATTACCAATGATAAATATGTGATGAATACCCACTGAATCAATGAATGCATATGATACGGGCATGAGAGCATTAGAAAAACAATTTATTTGAAGGAGATGCTCTTCCAAGTTCCTACTTGAAAACTAATACTTGAAAATGAGCTTTTAACAGCTCATTTTAACATAGAACTACAATAATTGAGACAGGATGGAAAAGCAAAATTGAGGGACTTTGGACAGTGGTCAAAGATGCAGAACTGGCCAGAGAATCTGTTGAACAGCTACTTTATGGTATATTGTCGCCACTGCCAGGCTGGAGATAACAGGTAAATCAGTGGGACGAAGAGGCTGCCTAGTCTGGTGGAAGCAGCTCTGGTGCGGAGCCAGGAAACCTGGGCTCGCATCCCAGCTCTCACGCTCATCCAGCAGCCCCTGTTCTCAGTTCCTCCAGCTGCTTATGTTCTCTAAATTCTCAGCCAGCTCTAATATTCGTTGGTGCTAAATCATGAAGAAAAGAGAGGAGAGGTTCCACAGGCTGGCAGTTGAAAGCTACAACGTTATCCACTGGCCACTGCAGTCATTTTAGGAAAGAAACATCCATTTGGTCAACAAATGTCTATCTCATAAGGCAGCGTGCACTGTCCAATGATAGAAAATTAAAACAGCATAACGCCCACTCTCAGGAGCTTACAGTTTAGTAGAGGAGAAGGCAATAAATATCTAGGAATAAGTAAAATTCAAGGCAGAGTGTGGTAGACACCATGGAAGAGACAGAAAATGTTACTAAGCATGTAAGTGCTGTTGGGTGAGGCTCCCGGGGAACTGTGGAGCAGAGCGTGGAGGTGAGTGCTGGGGAGAGGCTGATGTGGCTCCCCCTGCCACTCCTCTGCAGCTGTGCCTGCTCAGTTTGCAGACAGCATCGACCTGTGGAGCTGTCTTCCTTCCTAGAGCTTCAGCTGCTTTCAGTGTATAAACAGTTCCCAACCAGCAAACAGTTGAAGTCCATTCATTAGTTAGATGTTTGGATATTCAGAAGCCACATGTAATTCCTAATTGGTGGTCAGGTCCCAGAGCAGCCAATGAGAGCCAATTTAAGCCATGAGGTAAGTGAGATGTTAGTACTGGCAAGACTGTTTTGACATCATTTAACCCCAGACATTCAATACTGTACAAAATGCAATTTCAAAAGTAAGAACACATAATTTCAGGGCAGAACAGCCTTCCCCAAAAGCAGCTCCTAAGGAGATTGTCCCACTTATCTATTGATGGGGCACAAACTACCTTAAAACATAATAGCTCAAAACAACAACTATTTTGTTATAGCATGATTTTATGGGTTTGAAAAGATTTGAAGGAGACATTTTCTCTATTTATATAGTTCCTACTTGAAAACTTTTAATTGAAATGGGATTTTTAAATGAAATAAGCCATAGTAATTGAGATGCGAAGGAAAGGCAATATTTTTGAGTGATTTTGGGTGATTTATATATTTCTCATGGTGTTGATGGAGGCCACTCAGTAGTCAGCTGGCAGATAGTAGGTCTGGAGGATCCAAGATGGCTCATTCGCATGTCTGATGCCTTGACAGGGATGTCTGGAAGGCTGGAGTCAGCTGGGACTGTCCACCAGAGCACTTACATGTTGCCTGTCCATCATGGTGGTCATAGGTAGTGAGACTTCTTACATGGCAGCTCAGGGCTCCAAGAGGCAAGGCAGAAGCCACAATGTCTTTTCTGTCCTAGCCTCAGAAGTCACACAGCACCATTTACGCACATTTACATCTATTGATTGAGAAGTCACAAATCTCCTCAGATTCAGGGAATGGAACATAGATGCCCCCTCTTAATGGAAGGTGGATCAAAGAATTTGAGGCCTTGTTTTTAAAACTACCAAAGGGATGGAATCCATTGAAGGATAGAGACACATATATCAAAGCATAAAAGCTTGCTCATTCTATGTATTGTAGCTCCTAAACAAAGGGACTTCTATAAATGTTTAATTGTAGGGAAAAGGGCAGTTACCCTAATGAGGCAGAGGATTTCTAAACTCTCCGAGTACCTATTAATTCACATGTACCAATTGTTGGTAAAACACGTTAAAGGAAAACTTGGCCTCAGATCTCTTTTTTATTTTAAAAGATGCATATACATCTAAATATATGGTAGCATATTCCTTTAAGTACCTCTGACAATTTAAAAGTAATTTTACCTATTTTCAAATAAGGAGTGATTACATAATAACACAATTTAATTAATATTTCACAGTTCAAATCTTCTTTACATTTGGCAAACACAAGCTCGGTTTTTGTGTGTCATATTTGATTTTCTTTCTCATTAGTGCCCTCTTATCACCCTAAAAATGAAGACACATATCATATAATTGTGAAGAAAACATTGTAAAATATGAAATCTTGGTCCTTTTCCCTTTTGTTCTCATTTGTCTGTTAAGTGATTTATTTCTTTAGAATGAATTCCAAAATACTGTTCCTGGACTGGGGAATTGCTTTCATAATTGACAATGTCAGATGTTGTACAAGATGAGCAGCCTACAAGAGAGAAGTGCCTTGTTTCACCTATCAAAGAGGAACTGCGTCTTCGAATCAGTGATGAGGCTAAGGATGGTCCTCTTTAAAAATGCCACTGACATTGTACCTCCCCTGCTTTCCACAGGCAATGATATGTGTATATCAAGACAATGAATCCTGGCTTTATCTATTTAGGATTCCAATTTGAAAGAGAATTAAGATAACTAAGTAACTAGTGGACCCAGTATAAAGGGCATCTAGGCAGAATTGGACTGGAACTGGGAAAGGAAGCTAACAAAAACAAGAATTTGATTTAGGTTTACATTAAGAATTCTTCCCAGTTTGTGAATAGATGATTCATTAATATTCATACTGAATCCTGATTGTGCTAACCCACTACGAGTTCATAAAGGAACACCACTGTGAGATCCTTTGGGAGTTTATGGGGGTTTCCAAGGAGGGTCTTTCAATACACTTAAGAATCAGTCTGGGTCTCCATTTGCACTTGTCTCTATGATACCATTTCATGCAATATTTGTGAGGGATCTTAGACAATGTTGAAAGGTGCAAAACTAGAGAAATACCATGGAGAAGGTGTGTGATGGCATATGGCTGTGTCTGCTCGCTCTGGTAATCCAAGCCATTCAGAACCACTGGCCTCAGTCATTCCGAGCTCTGCATGGTCCCTACTGTGATTCAGATTACTGAGCATTGCCTTGACTACTAATGCTAGACATCTTCACTGTGCTCCTTCACAAAGTGAAGGAGATGCACTTTATTCTCTGTTGTAGGTTATTTGGAGGGTCCCACTGTGGAGAGCTACTTGAACTTCAAAACAAGAGGAATTTTAATTCACACACAGAGATCCAGGGACGCTAGAAAAGGTTAAATGAGTACAGAGCCCATTGCCACACCATATATGAAGCAAAACCTTCTCTCCATCCCTCAGTCAGTCCTCTTGCTAAATTTGGGTCATCATACCAGAGTCAACCTTCCTGCAATGTGACTGTATCATGTCCCCTGACACACTTCAAATGTAGCGTGTGCGTGCGTGCACACACACACACACCACACCTGTACCAAATATGTTTGAATATATCTACATTGAATTTTAAACACATTTCCAAGTTCTTATCCACTCTTTTGTGCAGATAAAGTAGATTCTGAAGGAAAGAAATGTTGGTTTGTTTCATACTTTAAACTTAGCCAAACCTCAGTTTCAACCTAACTAGGATGGCTACTCTGCTCTTGTTTTACCATTACAATTGAGTATTGTAACTCCTCCCTTGTTTATTTTTACTTCTAGACTGTGAGCTACCATAAGGGAGGACAAACCCAAGTCTCTTGGTCCACAAATACCTTCCTATATTCCTAATACCCAGTGTGATCTGGGGCATAAAATATTTGTTGAATAAGTGACAAAGGAGAATTCAAAATGGTGCCATAAGTCTACAAATCAGAAGAATTTCAGTCATTTAAATAACTGTCAACAATCTGTCTTCAATAATAACCATTTAAAACTTTTTTTTATAAATTACAATGTATCTTATTTAATAAGCATGTCATAAAAAGATGACAACAACATCAGCTGGAATTCTAAGCACAACCTCACCAAAATGTGGGGTTTAATAGTCTATTCATCTTTGTATCATCTCTGAAATGTCATTGTTTCATATGTATAATCACAGCCCTGCCTACAAATGATTTTTTTTTTTTTGTCTTGGAAGTGAAGAGGACAGAGAGCCTGAGGAGGATTAAGTTCAAGAGAAATGGTGCTCAAGGATTCTGTATGGGAAGGAGCATTAGGATGTGAAGAGGCATTTATGATTTTTTACTATACATGGATAACATATCAATTTAATGTAAGTTATATACAAACCAGAGTCTATTATTTCCAATAAACATCTTAAAAAGGTATTTCTATAATAAGGCTACTGTAGCAAAATCACATTACTAATAATAATCTCTCCAAAATTTTGTAATCAATGATACTTTTTCAGTGGGACTTGGGAAATGAGACATTTCCTAAAACGAAATCCATCAAACAAATCAAAGACAAAATGCACTGATTCTCCTAAGTGATGTGTGGGCTTGAGTTTGCCTTTCATGCCAGAGCTGAGGTGCCCTGGTACTGTTCATTTGGGGGCCACATGCACAGGACAACAAGCCTTACAATGGTGTACCAGTGTTTCCTCACCCGGCCGCAGAGATGTAGCCCAGTGATGACTACCCTGTCCCTGGCTTCCCACTGGGCCTTCCAACAATGGTGCCACTTGGTATCAGCTCTGAGGCCCTGTGGCACTGAGACAGGACCACCTCATCTCCCGTGGATGAGAAAATAGTCTGCAGATGTCTACAGCCAAGTCATCACCAGCCTAGGTTGGATTTTAATGTAATCTAGAGATCCCCCAAATCAGCCTGTCAAATAGTACATGCTTCTTAGATTAACAGCCATCCTTTAAAGGACATGTTTGTTAGATGAGTCTAATATAAAGATATTCCATTTGGTAATTTGACCTCATTGGACCATAAGGAAAAGCCAGGAGACATACAAAGGCCTGAAATTATCATAGGCCCCCAAAATAAAATAAAATGCTCAGCACAAAGGATAACGTATCTTACAATTAAAAAAACAAAAACAAAAACAAAAAACGCTGGATTGTGGATTCTTTCAAACATTTCCACACAAAACTGGAAATGTAGACAAAACTTTATTATGTTGTGATTTGACAGAGAAAAAGAGGCTGTCTGTATCCACAGGGCTGCTGGATTAACAACCCCGACAGAACTGAGGTCAATTCTCTTAAGCAGTGAGGCAATTCAGATAAACAATAAGTCATTTAAATAAATGCTTGGTCTGATTATCTCTTTTTCAATGAATTAACTGGTTGCTTGATGAAAATGCTCAAAGGGGTCTGATATTTTAACATTGAAAGACATAAGCTGAGAATCTTTGTTAACTTTCTTTTTAAGATTTTATGCTTAAGTAATCTCTATACCCAACTTGGGGCTAGAACTCACAACCCAGAATTGCATGCTCCACCAATGGAGTCAGCCAGGCACCACTTTGTTAACAACTTTTTAAAAAGGAGAAAGAGAAATCAAAGCTACCTACCATATATTTTAAGTACCTCTGTAGGTAAAATACACCACGGTAACCACCACTACTTTTCATAAAAAAGATATGAAAACTTCCCCACCCTTTCACCTCAATTGTTCAGTTCAACAGCATTCCAGAGTGAAATGTCTGATGTATGATCAATGTCTGATTTTACTAAATGGTATAAGAAAGGGGATTAAAATAAAATATATTCTCTTCCACAACTCAAGTTCCTGCCTTGGCCCAGACAGTAGGAGCTTCCGCCCTCCCTTCCATTCCTGTCATTGTCCCCACCCAAGGGAAGAGAAGTGACTCACCCAAAGAGTGTGACTGCAACACCTGGGAAGCAGGACCTGAGGTCGCAGGGGCAGTTTCTGTCTGTCTCTTTCTTTCAGTCTCTCCATGGCTCTGAATGTCCTGACCTGGGGATAAACACACTCTTAGCTCAAACATTCAGGAAGTGGAGGAGGCCTCATAGTCTGTGATGGCACCGTCCTGCCTGCAACAGGATGTGTGAACTCAGTGTAGAGACAAGGAGTTAGGAAGCCCACATGGGCACAGAGCTATGCTGTGGCCTTTAATCTGGTTTCTTAGTAATTAAATTGAGATATTGGTCTTCTATCCCTCTGTCAGTTCCAAACGCAGGAGGCAAAGAGAGGGATATTATTTATTGCCCTTCCCTGAAAATCCAATACATTTAAACTTTAATTATCTATTATAGTTAATATTTTGATTCTCCATTTGACTTTCTAATGCTGGCAACAGATTAAACCTGAATACAAGAATGGGAAAGCCTTGAATATCTATCTATGAATACTGATGTGCTGGTAAACATTCAACAACCAGCTTTTGGCATTGGGGGTGGGTGGGTGGGGAGGAAGTCCTGGTTTTCATACTTGATCCCTTCTGTGGTGGGAATACTGCTAAAATGGCCCATTTCAAGCTGCCACTGTGAGTGACATCACTGCTCACAATGGGCTCTCAGAAACTGGTATTAACTGGCTGTAACACACCATTATCTATAATGAGGAGTATGAGGAGTTTCTGTTATATCCTGAAAATTAAATGCCAATGATTATTGTGCTTTTATAAACAAACAACCACTTTATCATCTATGGAAACTAATAAAGTGACTAGAATACTTATTATCCAGCTATATGTTAAAGAAGAATCACCCACTTCAACATCCAGTTCAAATAAAATAAGTTTAATTGTCCTTCCCTTCTTCTCTACATCATTTTTTTTTTTTTTTTTTTTTTTTTGGTCTCTCTCTTCTCTCTTCTACAAATCAGACTGGTTGTCAGTAAGTAGCAGCAGAAACAACCCTATGGAGGACTATTTGTGGCAATGTTCGTGAAAATTAAGAGTGGAGACACATTAACAAGTATGAATACTTGTGAAGTCCCAAGCTAGGTCCTCCTGAAGTCTAGAGAAAGTATGGTGCCTTGGAAAGAACGGGCTTGCAAGTGACAGAACTGGGTTTGAATGCTAGCTCTGGCATTTACTGGTGTTGCCACCTTGGCAAGGTAGTTAACAGCAGGCCTGTAACACACTCTTTCTCTTTCCTGAGGAAATGCCCCTAGGAAAGAAAGAAGATAATTTGGTCAAACTTCCTTGTAAGCATGTAACACAGACATCTAAGCAAACACATCAGCACTGTTTGTAGTGGGAGAATCCTTATCTATGGAATGCTGTGGGCAGGATGATCTTGATCTGTTTAAGATTGACTACTATGGTAATCAGATCTATAACTTATGTAATTTTCCTCCCTAAAAAATGTCATGTAATCCATTTAACTATTGGAGTATAACATGGAGATGTGTCATGAAAGAAACGGCTCTCTTCTGGGTGAAGCGATGTGACTGAGCACATCATGTAGAGATCCTATTTGTTACTTAAGGCCAAAACTAGAGCCAGTGCAGCAGGAAATGCCGTGGGAGCTGTGTTGGTGGGTCCCAGACTTCTCCCTGCTTCATCAGTGCCTTGAAGTTATTTGTATCCTTGAAACTATTGGCAAAGCCTGCTACTGTGTGAGATATATGATCCTGTGGGCCTGATTTGATTATCTGGACTTCTGTGCTATCTCACACCCTAGCAGGTTAGGTAATCCTTTGATCATGAGTTTTTGTCTGTCATCTGCAAAATGGGGATGATGAGGCTTACCTTCCATAAATGCTAAAAGGAATAAACCAGATATGAGATGGAAAGCACCTAATGCATAGCAAAGTATAATAGATGTCCCTAAATCCTCTGACTCTCCACTACGGAAATGATGTTCTTGGGTGTAGGTGTTAAGTCTCCAGAACTCATTCTGTGATACTGTGATTTATTTATTTATTTTTTAAATGTTTGTTTATTTTTGAGAGAACGAGAGACAGAGTGAGCGGAGGAGGGGTAGAGAGAGAGGGAGACACAGAATCTGAAGCAGACTTCAGGCTCTGAACTGATAGCACTGATATGCCCCGATTCGAGAGACCCCCCCACCCCTCCGAAAACAAACCACCAGAGTCCAGAATCAAAGCCAAGCGGCAACGGTCGTTTATTGCAGGTTCGAACCCGGTCCTCCGCGCACTCGTTGCCGGTGGCACTAAGAGGCCCCGAGTAAGGATCTTACAGCTTCTTTTATAGACAGGCACAAACAAGTTAGGGATATTTTTTTCGAGGTTACAGAGCTGTTGTTGGTTAACATTTAAATTTGAACGCTCAGCAGAACTTGATTGGTTCCCGCCTTTATTTCAAACCATTCAGCAGAACTTGACTGGTTCCCGCCTTTATGTCAGACTACAACCGGGCACGCCCTGGCTGGTTTCGGGAACGGGGGAACGGGGAGTGGGGGAGTCTTTTCTTTGCAGTTGTGAGTACACCTGGTAATTTTTCTCTTAGTCTCTCAGCACACAGTCGGAAACCATGAACTTTGAGATCATGATCTGAGCTGAAGCTGGACACTTAACCGACTGAGCCACCCAGGCGCACCTGTGATATTGTGATTTGTAATAAAAAATAGGGCACCTGGGTGGCTCAGTCGGTTGAGTGTGTGACTCTTGATTTCAGCTCAGGTCGTGATCCAAGGGTCGTAGAATTGAGCCTTGCGTCAGGCTCTGTGCTGGGTGTGGAGACTGCTTAAGATTCTCACTCCTCTCTCTGCCCCTCCCCTGATCTCTCTCACCCTCAAAATAAATAAACTTATAATAAAAAATAAATGCAGATCTTCCTTGACTTGTGATGGCGTTATGTCCCAATAAAACCATCATTAAGTTGAAGGGTAGCATAAGTCAAAAATGCATTTAAAATGTATAACCTACCAAATGTCATAGCTTAGCCTATCCTAGCCTAAATATGCTCAGAACACTTACATTAGCCTACATTGGGCAAAATCATCTAACGCCACATCTATTTTATAATAAAGTGTTGAATAACTCGTGCAGTTTATTGAATACCGTACTGAAAGTGAAAGACAAAATGGTTGTATGAATACAAAGTGGTTATAAGTCTATCAGTTGTTTACCCTTGTGATTGCATGCTTTTGACCGGGAGCCCCGGCTTGCTGCCACTGCCCAACATCACGAAAATTGGACTTAAAATTGGCATCTAAAGTAGGAGTGGGCAGTAGCGGTGAGGGGTGGGGAAGCAGTCCTGTGAGACAGCCTTTAACCTGTGGGATCTGATGATATTTCCAGATAGGTAGTGATGAGGTTTTGGGGTGATGGTGGGGTTCGGAGCTGACCATGAAGAAAGAATTCTTGAAGACGTCTTTGATGTAAAAAGGTGATTTTATTAAAGCTCGGGCACAGGACCCATAGGCAGAAAGAGCTGCCCAGGACCACAAGGAGATACTGATTATATACTTGGGAATTGGGGGAGGTAAAGTCAAGGGGAAGCTTCCAAAGGGATTTTCATATGCTAAAGAAGATTTACAGGGTTACTGAAGGCCTAGCTATTGTCAAGCTAAGGTTGTTTTTCCCTCTAGCAAAGCATTAGCATTAAGACAGTAGGGAGTTCCTAGAGAACTGTTCTAATCTGCCTGCCTCAAGTATCTGTTAATGGGATGTTTAATTTTACTCTCTTTTCCTTCTTGCCTTCATTCCCCACATCACTATGAAGGGGAGGGTAATACTAGGAACTCCAGGAAACTGAGTCTATAGGTTTCTGGAGATTAGGCTATTGATAAGATTGCCTTTTTTCTTGTAATTTACTAAGATATTTGTAAACTGATTGAGACCCATGTCCTGTATGACCGTGATCTCTATCAGTTAACCATTTGTTCCCTTTCCTTTCCTTTGTTCTTGGGCAACCAGGAGTACCTGAGGAATATCACACATATCCCACCTGGGGATCGGGAGTGCTAGCTTGTATTTTGCCCTCAGCTTGCCTCATGCTCCCTCATCAGGTAGTATCAGAATTGAGTTAAATTGCAGGACACCTAGCTGGTTGGTGTTGCAGTATGCTTGGTGTAAAGAAAATCCCAGACGCATTGGGTATCTGAAGTGTTCAGAGAGTACTGTATATAATGTAAATGAAAAACAGTAGTTTTCTTTACAATTAACTTTATTAATAAACTATCTGATGAAAGAGAAAGAGAAAGGTGTGTTGATTACGCAAATAGTGGAATATGTCAACTCTTTTCTGTATATTCCCTATTCCCCAAATTATGCACAAAGTCAATGGAGTGACAACTATAAGCATACTTTTTTTTCTTCTCTAAAGAAGAAACCCTGCTCTCTCCAGCTCCCACTGCCTCAGCAAGAGGAGCTGCCTCCACATCCAAGTCTCTACAACAGCTGTTCATGGGGAACTGCTCTCATTTTCCAGTCAAGAGGAACAAGCAGACACATAGCACCAAACACAGCAATCTGGAGACTCTCAATTGCTGCTACTAACAGGTGTGATACACCACAAGACTGTGGGTGAGGAGCTAGCAGCCCAGGGCAAAGGTGCCCCTAGTGGTCATGAAGTAGAGATCTGGCCAGTGAAAGCTGGCCACCTCCTACTTGGGGATTACCATCAACCAGAACACTCAGGACACCCTCAGCAGCATCTGGCACATGATCCACAAGAACAAGTACTGTTCCCCATCTGCAAACCACAGCCATCTGCAGAATGGGCATCATCTGTGCAGCCAGTAGCCAGTGACAGTGAGGAGGAAGCAGACCCACCCACCAAGAGCCCCAGAGACTACTCCTCCAACCCCCACAGTAATAAAGGTGTCACCTGGCTTGTCAAGGAAGGATGGAAGGAAGGAAGGAAGGGGAAAGGAAAGGAAAGGAAAGGAAAGGAAAGGAAAGGAAAGGAAAGGAAAAAAGAAAAGAGAAAAGAGAAAAGAAGGAAGGAAGGATCCTGAAATATGAATCAGTTAAAAAACTTCTAAATTAATGAAGTAGAAGATTTCTGGATTAAAATTCTGTCTAGCATGACTCAAATTCTGTAAGAAAATAGATGGTTTGGTAAAGGTAAAACAAACAAACAAACAAACAAACAAACAAGCAGAGTCTCCACTTGTTTCCATAAGCATTTACTCACGAAGCATTTATTAAGCACCTCCTACATGCCATGTACATGCAAAGCCCTGATAATAGAGAGGTGAACAAAACAACATGATTCCTGCTCTTTCATTCAACGTTTATTATCTGGTAGAGGAACCATCTTTAAACAAATATCACACAAGTAAATTTATTATTACAAATCCTGTTTAGTGCTGAGAAGAGAAAGCACAGACAGTATGAGAGAGCAGACAGGAGGACTATTTTGATAATGGGGCTTGGAGAGCAGGACCTTGAAGCCAGGACTCTAAGGATTAAAAGTGTTAGCCAGGAGATAGCTGAGGCATAGGGAGGCAGGAAGAAAAGCCTCCCCAGTTAATTCTAATGTTCAGGCCAGCAGAGAACAACTACACACATAATTTCCCCCTCTTTGATTTCTTCCTCTCTTCGATGTTAGGCAGCCACACTCTCAGTTTTCCTTGTACTTCACTGTCCACTTCTTTTCATGGTCTCTTTTACTGGATCTGCTTTCTATACTGATTTCTATATGAAAGAACTCTACAGGATTTGCCCCTGTTCTCTCTTCTCTTCTATTCTTTCCATTTAAGATTTCATCCACCCGTGGGCTTATACAATCTTCTATGCTGTTAAAAAATCAAACATACTAAAAAATTTTTAGTGTTTATTTTTGAGCACAAGCAGGGGAGGGGCATAGAGAGAGAGGGAGACACAGAATCCAAAGCAGGCTCCAGGCTCTGAGCTGTCAGCACAGAATGCAACACGGGGCTCAAATTCACTGACCACGAGATCATGACCTGAACTGAAGTTGGACACTCAACCAACTGAGCCACCCAGGCACCCCCCAAAAATCAAATATATTAAAAAATTTTTTTTAATGTTTTTATTTTTGAGACAGAGACAGAACATGAGCAGGGGAGGGGCAGAGAGAGAGGGAGACACAGATTCTGAAGCAGGCTCCAGGCTCTGAGCTGTCAACACAGAGCCTGATGCGAAGCTCAAACCCACAAACTGCGAGATCATGACCTGAGCTGAAGTTGGATGCTTAACCGGCTGAGCCACACAGGCGCCCCTGAAGTCAAATATATTTTAAAGACCTTATTGGCTTTATTCAATGATTCATGAATTGGGCACCATCCAATCTAGAAGACAGAAAGGAGCTCTGAGGAGTTGTGCAAAATGAAAGACTTTTTAGAGGCAGAATAGAGAAGAAACAAGAAAGTAATACTAGACAAAAAGCAGATTGGTTGTTACAAGTTTACTTTCCTTTTGGATATGGCAGGGGTCCATCAGGCCAATTACCTAAGTAGTGAAGATCAGGCAATTCCTGATTGACTGGCTTAAGATTCTATTTCTGGGAGAGCTGAAACTATAATTAAGTTAAATCTTGGTTTGGTGAGGTGAGGCATAATATAAGCAACTCCATTTCGAGACTGTTGTCTTATTTTTTACCAATGCTGACAATGTCTGACTCCCTTCTCACCTCCAGATCCAAATATTCAACTATGTGCTTCAGTCTCTACCTGAGTATAGGTATGAATATGCCTGACTTAACATGGCAATACTGAGCTCTCGAGCCCCATCTGCCACTCTCTCCTATCTGCGTCCTCTCCTGAGTTCTGCATCCTAGTAAACGGTCCCACCAACCACCAATCACATATGCCAGAAACGTATGAATCATCTTGATACCTGCCTCTCCCCTCATCCAATCAGTCACTGAATTCTATTGAATCTATTGTCAAATGCATCTTACTTTTCCCCATGCCCAAGGCTACAATCCTAGTTCAAGTCATCAAATTATGTTACTATCCTACTTAAAGCCCCTGAGTACTGCCCATTGTTAATAAAGTTCCACCCTAGACCCATTGAACCACAGTCTCAGGAAATCTTTTTCTCAGGGAAAATATCTGAGACCTGGATATATATTTTTTAATGCTCTGTGAGTGATTCTAATATGTAGCCATTGTTAAAAAGCATTGACCTATCATGTTGAAAGCTCTTGAAGGTTCCAATAAAACTCCTCTCACTGGTGTAAGGCCCTTGGTGGCCCAAGCACTAGCACCTTCAGTGGCCGGTGGGGATAAAGCTGGAGGCAGTGAAGAATGAATGAAAGTGAGGAAGTGGTGGCCAAATATGGGGGTAGCTCTTTCCAGAAACCTAAGAAGGAGATCAGAGACACTGAAAGGAGAAGAAACTAGAGTAACTAGAGTAACCAGAGTAGGTTTGGTTTTTTACCTTTGGCATTTACAAAATGTATAGGATCTGCACTAATTTATCATGAGATGTTTTTAAAGTTTTTTTTGGTTTTTTTTTTTTAGAGAGAGAGAGTGTGAGAGGGAAAGCAAATGTGTATGCACTTGTGCAAGCTGGGGAGGGGCAGAGAGAGTCAGAGAGAGAGAATCCCAAGCAGACTCCACACTGTCGTGCAGAGCCAGACGTGGGGCTCCAACTCATGAACTGTGAGATATGGCCTGAGCTGAAAACAAGAGTTGGATGCTTAGCCAACTGAGCTACCCAGACAGCCCACATGAGATGAATTTTTAATTAAATATAAAATATAAAATACGAGCAAAGTCAAACTGCCCAGCAGAAGGTGATGTGGGAAAGTAGGAAAATTCTGGATTGGTGTTCAGAAGCCTCCAACGACACCCTGGCATCACCACTTTCTAACGATGTGCTCTTGGACAAATTAAGTTATCAGAGCCTCAGTTTTTTTTCTCTTTGAAATAGAAAACAACACGTGGCTCATAGAAGGTTGTTGTGAGATTTAACAAAATAACATATACAAAGAATATGCGGCACTGGCCACATCAGTTCCCAAGTTCTCCATAGTCCTCCAGTGCCCTCGAGTGGCTTCCTAGACAGCTTGGAACCCTACAGCGCACCCCACAATACCACCCTCATGGGCAACTCAATATATTTTGGCACTTCTTGACCCTCTCCTCTACCACCAAACTTCATTATCTTTTATGCATCCCTTTACTCCACGATCTTAATCTAACTGGACAGATGTGAACTAGGGACACTAATACCCGGAATGGAATACATCAGCACTGCATATGGTGCCGGGCACTGCAAGTGGGATATTCCAAACCTTAATAGAAGGATGGTCTTGCATGCAAATTTCAAACACTGAAGCTGGAAAGAGCTGGTTATTAAACTGAGGATAGTTTTAGCACCTCCAAAATTGCACCATGAAGTGGTACCCCAAACACCTACTTTATGTCACATTACAGTTCTACCATGGTTATTTTTTGTGTGACAAAAAATAGATAAATTATTAAAATTATTAAAACATAATAGCTCCAAAATTTTATGGCCTTTTGTAATCTTTTATAAATCTCTTACAATCAGTTTTTCTTAATTTTAGGAACTAATATTTTTGTGGTAAAGAAATTTTAAAAACACTGAATTCTGAAAAGGTGGACAACAAATTGGTAACATGGATAACTCTGGGGAAGAACATTGGATAGATGGGAGATAGAGTGAAAGGGAGAATTTTCATGACTTTTCACTAACATGCAGCTTTTGAAATTTGTAGCGCATGAATTTATTTCATTTTATTTTATTATTTATTTTATTTTATTTTATTATTTATTTTATTTTATTTAGTGTTTATTCATTTTTGAGAGACAGAGCACCAGCAGGGGAGGGGCAGAGAGAGAGAAAGATACAGAATCTGAAGCAGGCTCCAGGCTCTGAGCTGTCAACACAGAGCCTGATGTGGGGCTCGAACCCACAAACCATGAGATCATGACCTAAGCCAAAGTCAGATGTTTAACTGACTGAGCCACCCAGACACCCTTATTATCTATTTTTTAAGGCAACTAAAATTAAAGAAACATTTACCTAAGTTTCCATAATTCCTTCATTTTGATCATAGTTTCTTGTTTTTCTTTTTAAATTCAAGTAGAATTAAATTTAATAATTTATGTAAAATTAGCATGTACTATAGTCCCATTTTTGCAAAACTATTCCTAGCCAGACAGCCTTTCACCTGCATATCTGCAAAGAAAGGGATCTGAAGTGATAGCTAATGTTAACAATGATTATTTCCTAGGTGATGAAATTTGAGGTATTTTTTTTCTTACTCATATTTTTTAGAATGCTTGAATTTTTTACTAAGTATTTATCATTTAAAAAATATCAGTGTTCCAAAGAAAGAAAAATTGTTACTAATTGTTAACTTGGTTGACAAGGAAGAACAAGGGGTTTGTCCCTACTTCATAAGGGCTCTGAATGCCAAAGGCCACCCTGGAGGGCCCTTAATCTAGTCCCTTACTCTGGATTTAGTAACTGCATTGGCAGGGGGTTATTATGTACCACCGTGTGCCTTGCTGATTCTTTAAGTGGGAGCCTGATGCCTTGAGCTACTTTACAGCCACACTGGACTATCTGCTGTTTCCCAGTATGCTTTTTGCGCCTTGTGTTCCAAACACCTACAAGAGCCTCTGCCTCACTGATCCTTAATTGCATATACCCTCCAAAGCCATGGCAGAAACTCTATCTTCCACATACCTTTTCCTAACCTGTCTCCTCGACTTCCCCCCTTGGAAGCCCCATAGCACCTTTTAACAACTATTATGGCAATGTATTAATTCAACAAATGTTCCCTGAACACACCCATGTGCCTTATATTTGTTTGTATTACATGTCTTACCCTCTGATTTAGAATAATTGCCAGAGGGCAGGAAGTATGTCACACTCATTTGGTATTTCTACAGCAGCCAGCATAATACCCTTTAAAGAATAAAAGTCAAAAAATGTTTGCTGGATAATTAAATAAAGGAGCACTATGATATGATAGAAAATATATGTATTGGTCCCAGTTTCTAGCACAGAGCTCCTAAAACCCTTATAAATTCCTAACTGAAAGAGCATGAGGAGTATCTTTTGTTGTAATCAGGTGACTCTGGGTATGTCCTAGATGGCTCCTGGATGGGGGCTGGTCACCAGAAACACCAACCCA
The DNA here is from genome assembly GCF_014898765.1 of Herpailurus yagouaroundi. Lineage (NCBI taxonomy): Eukaryota > Metazoa > Chordata > Mammalia > Carnivora > Felidae > Herpailurus > Herpailurus yagouaroundi. Next base: position 8,383,572 of record NW_024412407.1, read on the forward strand.
TGATTAGAAGTTTAGACTTTTCAGCCCTGCTCCACATCCTTGAGGAGAGGAGAGGAGCTGGAAATTGAGCTGGTAATTGATCATGCCTACATGAGAAAACCTCTGTAAAACCCAGTAATAAGAGGTTTGGATAGCTTGCAGGTGTGGACCTGAATGGTGAAGCACCCAACAGCATGAGGACAGAGCTTCTGCAGTTGGGACGCTTCCAGACCTCACCCTATGTCTGTCTTGATCTGGAACTAGTAAACATTTAAGTGTTTCCCTGAGTTCTGTGTGACACGCTAGCAAATTAACTGAACCTGAGAGGAGGTTGTGGGACCCCCTGATTTGTGGCCAAGTCAGACAGGACTTGTGATTGGCATCTGAAATAGAATGGGAGCAGTCTTGTGGGACTGAGACCTTTACCTGTGGAATCTAGCACTATCTCCAGGTAGACATTGTTAGAATTGAGTTAAATTGTAGAACACCTACCTGGTGTCACAGAGAATTGCTTGGTATGGGGAAAAGAACCCACACATTTGGTGACCAGAAGAGTCAGAAAGAAGTGTTCTGTGTGAGTAGTAAAGGAGACAAAACTGAGTCTTTCCTAGAACAAGCACTCAGTAAGTATTTGTTGAATTGAACTGATTGCTTCGTCCTTATACATTTTTTTGAAGTTTGGAAGTCTTTTAGCTTTAAAACGCATGTGTTTTACATTCCTTCAAAATTGAGTTTTTTTAAACAGCAAATATGTTCCTTTTCTCTAAAAGCACTGGCATGGATCAAAATCCTTGGAAAGAGGTAAGGTCCAAAGAGCTAAATAATAGATTAGTGATTTTTATTTCCATCTGTTTTGCCCTAAGGAGGTACATCCACAATCCTGAAAACTGACATAGAGAAGACAACTTTTCTCTAGCCCCTGGGTCCCTAATGTCCAACATTTGCTCAGAGATAGCTTTCCAGAACAAGTTCACATTACTCAGGGTTTTCATTCCTTAACTGGCTCTTTAATTACAAAAGGCTAATTTCTCAAAACCTAAATAAAGCTAATTTGGTACATACAATTGTGTGCCAATGATGAGATAATGTGAATAGAATTTGAAATAAAGGCACAACAAATACAAAATAATGCATAGAATTAAAGGAAAATTTTTATGAGATAATGAAGATTATATATGGAAACTATTTGCCTTTGTTCTAGCTAAGGCTGGCTTTCCACAACAGGGTTTGTTGAAAATCGATTTCCCCTTTTTCCTCCAGTGAACAAAAAATAATGTGCTGCCACCTACTGACACCTGAATGAAAGTGTAGCTCAGAACACAGAAAAGTAATTTTTAAAAAACTCAAACCAAAACTTCAGGATAGGTGTTTACATTATTTTAAACACAGTAACTGAAACCTGCAATACACTTAACTCTAGGGGGGATAAGTATCATGCAGACTGGTTAAACTGAAAAAGAAAATCAATGGATGTGTTGTGAATGACCACACAAATTAAAGGTTAGAAAGTTTAGTTGCACACTTGAGTGGAGTATTGAAATAACAGTTGAATCATTCTGTTAACAAGAAAAAGGGACAAGGGAACATAAACATTTCTAGACTAAGATAAACTAGTGGTCCAGTCAGTCTAACAGAGGTCCAGTCATGTCACAGAGGAATTTTGTGCAGGGAGGTTATGGTCATTGGTGAGGACAGGGTAGGCTATTACTCACAGGGAGAGGGATCTGTTCCTAAATAACTCCACTTCCCCCTTAATGACCCTTTACATATCTATCCAATGAACCTACACCCTTTTTGAAAGCATGCTTCCAGTTGGTCCTCTCTTTGGGTGAGCAAAGTTTCACAATCAACACAGAATGAATGAATGATGTAAACAGAGGAGAGCAAGGAGCTGAAATTTTATCTTCATCAATATATGTCTGGCTCTTTGTGAAGTCCCTACCACATGGTAGGTACTTTATCAATATTAGTTGAATGAACAAATAAGTAGAGCCTCTATTGCTCTTAAATTTTCTGTGTTTGAGCTCCAAGGAGCGCATCAGAATCCAAATGATCCTATTTATATTTTGCTTTGGTTATTTGGATATTCCTGGTGAAAAAAATTAGCTTGGGCCTGAATCACTAAGATAGCTCCTCAATTTTCCACTTCAGTCAACATTATTTATCAATTAAGTTTTTAGTAAATTGTAAACTGAAGTATAAAACTTGGCTCAGTGCTGAAGGTTAACTTTCAATGTGTCACCCAAGAATGACAAAATCTAGGAAGAAAGTTGAAGAGGAGCCTATGTATAATTAGGGGGATTAGAAAGAGCTTTGAAAACAATTTGCTGAGACTTCATGATTAAAAGAAAATTATTTAGTTTGGTGAGGCACTTTCTCTTTTTTAATCCACTAAAACTAGACTCAGATAGCCAAAGCCAGGAGGGGGCCAAGCAATTTTATATTAAATTCATCCCCCAGTAATCACCTGTTTACATTGGCCAGAAGCCCATTATGGTCTAGATGTCTATTCTATTCAGGGTAGTTTTAAAGTGTCCATTGATTACGAAGATAAATATATAGACACAGGCACAGAATATAACACCCTGAGGCATCACAGTTTTTTTTCTGGGATCCTTGTATCAAAACATCCAACTTAATGCATTTCACAATGCATGAGTAAGAAAAGAGCTCCTGCCTTAGAAGAGAATGGGATTTAATTAGCAACAATAAAGTCAACAAATGATTATAATACTTGAAGTTTAAGATTCAAAGGAGTCTAAGATCACATCTGGTTGGAGGGTTTGTGAATGACATCATGAAGGAAGTACAATTTGAATAGGTCTTTAAGGATAAGAAGAATTTTGTAGTTTGGGATTTGGGTAGGAAGAAAATTCACAAACAACATTTAGGAGACACCAAATATATCTGTGAACAGGATGTGTTCAATTAGTCTGCTAATAGCCTAGTTTTCACTGCTAAAAAGTGGCAACTAAGTTGGTACAGCAACAAAAGGCATAGGCTCTGGAATCAGGTGCCTGGAATTAAGTCCTGGCCTCCTTGTTTGCTGTGTGACCTTAAGCAAGTTACTTAGCATCCCTGTTCCTCAACCCCCTTTTGTGTAAAATGACACAATAGAAGGGCCTACCTCATAGAACTGTTTTCAATTCAGTCTGTGCCTAGAATATAGTAAATGTTCAATAAATATTGCTTACTGTATTTGGTGAGTTTGTACTTGATTTATGAAGCAACGGGAAGCTATCAAAGGTTTCTGAGCAGCAGAGCTATATGTCTGAAGCTGAACCTTTAGAGTGATTAATTTCTCAATGAGACTTAAGAGGAATTAAAGGAAGTTGAAGAGGCCACAATTAAGGATACCAGATGAAGAATTTTACAATTGTCCAGAGCAGGAGTGACAATCAGAATTATAGGTAAGGGGGTGGAAGATAGGAGGAGAAGATAAAGAAAGGACAATTTTGAAAAACTTTGAGAGAAAGAATTCATAGGACTGCATGTGAAGCATAAGGGATGGGGAGGAGGCAAGGCAACTCTAAGCCTTTGAACTTGGGTACAAAAAAAGCATTAGTGAGGAAAAACAGAGATATGAGGAAACAGTGCTTCAGAGGAAAGTCACCCAGGTGGAGATCCCAGTAGACAGTCACAACTTTAAATATGCACCTTAGAAGAAAAGTCAAACTTATATTAAGCATCTCCAATTTAAGAGGTGAAAGTGAAGCCTTGGATGGAGATAAAATCACTGGGGATGCGAAGGTTGAATAATCTGACTCAGAATTCCTTGTTCTTCCTACCTGTGGATATTACATGAATTCATATCTATCAACAGAAAGAGAAAGGGGCTTGTGTATTTTTAAGAGTGAGGTTCAGGAGCACCTGGGTGGCTCAGTTGTTTAAGGCTCTGACTTCGGCTCAGGTCATGAACTCACAGTTGGTGAGTTTGAGCCCTATGTTGGGCTCTGTGTTGACAGCTCAGAGCCTGGAGCCTGCTTTGGATTCTGTATCTCCTTCTCTCCCTGTCCCCTCTGCCTTTCATGCTCTGTCTCTCAAAAATAAATAAACATTGGGACCTCATAAAAATAAAAAGCTTCTGCACAGGGAAGGAAACAATCAGCAAAACTAAAAGGCAACTGACAGAACAGGAGAAGAAATTTGCAAACAACATATCAGATAAAGGGTTAGTATCCAAAATCTACAAAGAATTTATAAAATTCAACACCCAAAAAACAAATAATCCAGTGAAGAAATGGGCAGAAGACATGAATAGACACTTCTCCAAAGAAGACATCCAGATAGCCAACCAACACATGAAAAAATGCTCAACATCACTCATCACCAGGGAAATACAAATCAAAACCACAATGAGATACCACCTTACAACTGTCATAATGGCTAACATGAACAACTCAGGCAACAGATGTTGGCAAGGATGCAGAGAAAGAGGATCTCTTTTGCATTGTTGGTGGGAAGGCAAGCTGGTGTAGCCACTCTGGAAAACAGTATGGAGGTTCCGCAAAAAACTAAAAATAGAACTACCCTACGACCCAGCAATTGCACTACTAGGTATTTATCCAAGGGATACAGGTACGCTGTTTCAAAGGGACACATGGACCCCAATGTTTATAGCAGCACTATTGACAATAGCCAAAGTATGGAAAGAACCCAAATGTCTATTGATGGATGAACGGATAAAGAAGATGTGGTATATATCTATACAATGGAGTATTACTCAGCAATCAAAAAGAATGAAATCTTGCCATTTGCAACTACGTGGATGGAACCAGAGGCTATTATGCTAAGTGAAATTAGTCAGTCAGAGAAAGATAAATATCATATGACTTCACTCATAAGAGGACTTTACGAGACAAAACAGATGAACATAAGGGAAGGGAAACAAAAATAATATAAAAACAGGGAGGGGGACAAAACAGAAGAGACTCATAAATATGGAGAACAAACTGAGGGTTACTGGGAGGGGTGTGGGAGGAGTGATGGACTAAATGGGTAAGGGGCATAAAGGAATCTACTCTTGAGGTCATTGTTGTACTATATGCTAACTAATTTGGATGTAAATTAAAAAAAAATAAAATTAAGTTAAAAAAATAAATTAAATAAATAAATAAACATTAAAAACTTCTTTAAAATAAATAAATAAAATTGAGGTTCAATTCCTGAATTTTCCATCTGATTCATTCCAGGAATCAGCTTCCTCACCTGGAAAATAAAAACAATGCTAATGCTTTCCTCAAGAGTATGATGAGGTCCTGGTCTTCTTCTGTCAAGTTCAACACAATCATCCTCAGGTATGAGATGAAATTTCTCTTCCTGAAGGTCCCTAATGCCCTGGGCTTGTTCCTAAATACTTCTATGGCCACAGTCTCTTTCTTTTCTTCACCAGTGAACACTAGAACTCATCTCTCCCAAATCTTCCAAGTCTTGGTCAAATTCTACAGGCTGCTATACCAACCACTCCTAACCAATTCCTGGACCTCTTCTGCCTCACTGCTTCCACTCCCACACAAATTCCGATGCTTCCACCAAACTACAAAAGATTATTCTTTTAACTTCCTCATTCTCTCCTTTCTCATTGTTTTTTCTTTCCTTTTACATTTCCTTTTTCCATTTTAATTTTATTGTGAAAAGTCTAATCCCATAGTCATATCTAATCTTAGGTTATCAGCCTCATAATTATAGTTGTCTGTCAGTTAACTTTCACATCAGTTCAAAGTCAGCATTCTCTACACACTTAAATTCATCATACATACACTCACACGTACATGTAACAAAGTTATCTTGTCCATAGGGAAAAATAACTATTGATCTCAGAACAAATTTTCTCTACTCTTTGACCATGAGAAGAGGAGATCTAAAGATACCAATGTGAGTCGATTTGTCCACTGATCCATTCTCCCCTTTCCTCATCTTATCCAAAAAATTCTAAGCAAGTAGTTTTTGAATCTGCTTAATTTCATCTTGAGTAGGTCCCAGGACCTCCATAAATGATATTGTTTCTACTTACAAGACAGCTCAACAAGGCACCTTCAAATTTATTGCAAATTGCTGCAGACTTGGGGTATCTTTCAGTTTCCAGGAAAGCCAGAATGCTCCTTTCTGTATTCTCTCAGTATGGTGACCTATAATTTCAGAATACTCTGCAGGCTGTATTTTGGTTCCCTCCCATTCATTAGTCTGACAAATGTCTGCTATCACCTGAAGCATTTACATTCCAAGACTAAAATCAGTCTTCTACTCAGCATCTCTTTGTTCTCTAGAAAGCATCTGGGTCCTGCCAATAGATTTTCAAGTAAAAGCACACATTATAGTATATCTAGTACAGTGGGGCCTGGATTCTCACTCTAGACTTCAACACCAGCATCAAGTATAGCCTGGATATGTATCTTGCATCATAAGATAATCAATAGCATGTGTTATTAGGTGCCAGTTATGGACTCTGCACTACTTTATGTGATGTGGGAGATTCAAAGTAGAAATAATGCCTGCTTCTGTTCTGAATATGATTATATTCAGCCCCTTATGTAGGTCCTTGGCACATAGGAGATAATAAAAATATCAACTGAATGAGTGAATAGAAGTGCTGAAAAAACTAACACGTGAGAAGCTATAGATAATGATGCAAGTTAATTCACAGTTAATGACTCCCTTAGGTGGTGGTGCAGCTATAAGGGATACGGTAATTCAAAGAAGAAAGAAATTAATATGGACTGAAGCCATTATGGTGTGGCACGCACACACCATTTCAGGTTAAGTGCTATTGGCAGAAGGACTAGAAAGACAGCCTGTATTTCAAGTGAAAAAAGAAGATCATAAGTGAAGGCCGAAAGGTAAAGTATTGAGTCAGTGAAAAAACTGGCTAACTAGACCATGGAGATATGAAGTACAGTCAAAAACAAGGTTAGATAATAATGGGACCAGATAATAAAAGCCGTTAAAAGACAGAGGAACCATCAGTAGATCAAGTACCAAAATTTGTTTTATAGTTTGTTGTTTATAACTCAGAATATTTTTTTCCTATAAAACAAGGACACAAATCATGATCTAACTCATGAGTAGCCCTATATATATGCTCTTGTCTTCATGAGATGTCTAGATTAGCTGGATCCATAATTATCAAGCATGTCTGTTCTTTCTTGGAAAATTTGTTTTCATCCTTTCACAACATTGAAATAAGTTCAGCTAAGCTCCAGAAACAACTCAGCAAGTCTTGCAAACAGACTTTAGTCAGCTCACCTTCCTTCAGTCCTCAGTAACCATTTCAAACATCAGCAGTCTCCTTAAGATCCTTGCCACCTTGCTTGGTAGCAAATGACTTGAACTGTCACTTTTTGATCAAATAAAAAGCATCAGTGAACTTCTTCAATGTCTCAGCATGGCCTCAAAAGTGTATCTATTGCTCTTCTTTTTTGTTATTTTTATGTTTTATTATAAATTTAAAATTTATTTTTATGTTTTGTATTTTTATATATTATGTATCTTCTTTTTTATTATTTTATATATTTTTTTATTATTTCTCTTCCCATACCTTCTCTCCTTGACTTTTCCCTCCCTGACCCTCCCCTTACTTCCCTTCCCTTCCTTCTCTTATCAGTCTATTCACCCTTCCATCTTGAGCTCCTCCCCATCCATAGCTCCAACTAGAAATATATCAGTACCTCCTAAAATCTGTATCACCAGGTAATTTTTTTTTTTTACCAAGCTCTGGGTTCCTCTTTACAGCTACACATAAGAAATTTCACTTGTATATACCATAGAGACTTCAAACTCAACTTGTCTAAAATGTAATTTTCCATCTCAGGGAGCATAATGGCCCCTCAAAGATGTCTACATCCTAAACCCCAGAACCTGTGAATATGTTAGGCTACATGGTAAAGGGGAATTAAGGCTGCTAATCAACTGAACTTAAACTAGAGACACTATCCTGAATTATCCAGGTGGACCCAATGCAATCACAAGTGTTCTTCTTCCTCCTCCTCTTCTTCTTCCTTCTTCTTTTTCTTCTTTCTTCTTCTTCCTCCTCTTCCTCTTCTTTCTTCTTCTTCCTCTTCCTCTTCTTTCTCTTCTTTTTTTTTTTTTTTAAATAATCTCTATGCCCAACGTGGGGTTTGAACTCACAATCCTGAGGTCAAGAGTCTTACACCCTACCAACAGAGCCAGCCAAGCACCTCCACAAGGGTTCTTAAAGGTAGAAAAGAGAGGCAGAAGAAGGGAGTTACAGGGAGATTAACTAGGGAAGAATGGTCAGAGACATACAATGTTACTGGTTTTGAGGATGTAGGTAGGGGAGTCAGATATGAACCAAGGAATGTGGGCAGCCTTTACAAAATGGAAAAGGCAAGGAAATGGAGTCTTAGAGCTGACAAAAAGAAATACAGTCCTGCTGACATCTTGATTTTAGCTTAGTAAGACCCATGTCAGATTTCTCACCAACAGAACTGTAAAACAATAAATTCATGTTGCTTTAAGCCATTAAGTCTGTGGTAATAAGTCACAGTGGCAATAGAGAATTAACACATCATTTCTACCCCAAATCTCTGCCCTCATGTATTTTGTTTGTTTTGGAGAGTAACACTTTGATTGGTCATATTAATTTTTTCCCATCAGAAGATTTTAGCTTCTACAAGTTCATAGAATGTCAAAATAAACTATCTTTATGTTGTTAAATTTTCAAGATAAAAATATGAAAATATAATTCTTAAATTTAAAGAGGAGGGGTAGAGAAACTTGGTAATATTTCTTCAGAACATTCAAGGTCTAACACTTTCACATATTTTCTCTAATAAAATTTTATGCAAACCAATTTGTTTTTTACTTAATTTAATACAGTAATGGGAATGGTAACATTCTTTTTATTAATAAGCTAATAGATTTGTAACACAAAGAGTATAAATATTGTTTTCCCCTGTGTTTTGAAGTATGCTAGATGAAATTGAGACCTTTAATAATATGTTGCCTGAACTGCTGCTTATCTAAAAATCTATTTCTTAACTGATTCCTTATCACTTTTGAGTGTGCTCTTCTCTTTAACTCTTTTTCTGAGAAAATAGATTATGTTTCCTTGCTTAAGAGACATCTTTGTTTTGGTGGTTACAGTGTTGAGTGGATACTCATTCTGTTCATCTTCACATTTGCATTTTTTACTTCTACCTACTAGTATTTTTGAGAAAAACAAAGAAGTGGGGTTGTGGTCAAATGGGAGACCAAGAAGACATAGAGAATTCTTTCTATAGACATTTAGAACACAAAAACAAATAAAAGTAAATGTGTATCTGAGCTTGCAGAAAAGGAATAAATTCCAGGTGCAGAAATGAAGCAGGAACTGAAAACTAGGACAGTGGTTACATAAGCAGATGCTGCAATGCTCTGGGGAGTGTTTACTAGTAATCTCCATAATCCTCTTTGTTTTAACATCTCAAGAAGCAATAGAAGATGAATTCTTCAGGCCCATGGGAGGTGGGGTTGGAACTAAAATCCCTGCATAAAAAAACAGGAATCTCAAAAGGCCACCCCTCAGTGAAACTGCACTCTAGACAAGCAGGAAGCAGGCAAGGAAGCCATTCTCTCTGGGTAGGAAAGCATGTCTCTGAGAAATCAAACCCCTGGTTCTATGCCTTGCACAAACCCAGGACTGAAATCGCACAACACTTATGGTAAAGGAACTCCTGTGCCAAGAAATCCACACTAAAACTGTCCCATGCAAGTGCTTCCCTATTTGTGGAGCACACACAGCTAGTGTGGAGGGGCACTCTATCAACACACATTACATGTGTTTATCAAAAAACAAACAAATCCACAGTAAAATATAACCAAACATGAGAAACAACCTGCCACTAGTGAGTGCCAAAAGACACACAAAAAAGACACAGCCCAAGGACTTGAGATGAAAAAGCAGTCAGAAAAAGACTATAAGACCATAAAGCCAGTAAGTTTGAAATTATTAGAATCATATATTATCAAAATACTAAGAAAATAATACTCCAATATAAAATTTGAAATTTTATAAGGCATTAAATAGAACTTTTAGAAAGAAAAAAATTCATAGTCCTTGAGAACTAGTAAAACATGGCACATTTAACACAGGCATTTATGACTACTCCTTGAAACCCCAACAAAATGAAAGTGAAGAAATAAAAAAGGCTTAAACATGTAAGGACAAGACAATAGGAGAAAAGATAACAAGCGCCAACAGAAAGTTTACAAGCTGGAACTCAGATCTACAAGTGACAACTGGGTTGGTTATTGGGTTGGAGACAACATAAATCCAAATCTCTGGTGTTGGTGGTAAGAGGGAGACTGGTGGAGAAGAAGAGAAGCTACAAAGAAGCAAGGTAATTCAAGCCATTGAACCCCGAGAAGTCTCAGAATTGAAGGCACCAGGGGTACTAAAAGGGTCTGAAGGAACAAGGACTGGTTGGAAGCCTTTAAAAGGTAGGATCCAGGGGCGCCTGGGTGGCGCAGTCGGTTAAGCGTCCGACTTCAGCCAGGTCACGATCTCGCGGTCTGTGAGTTTGAGCCCCGAGTCAGGCTCTGGGCTGATGGCTCAGAGCCTGGAGCCTGTTTCCGATTCTGTGTCTCCCTCTCTCTCTGCCCCTCCCCCGTTCATGCTCTGTCTCTCTCTGTCCCAAAAATAAATAAACGTTGGAAAAAAAAATTAAAAAAAAAAAAAAAAGGTAGGATCCAATCCCCCAAATACTCTTCTAACACCCAAGTAGCCAAACAACTACCTTTAACCCATTAGGCAGAAGAGTGAAAATTAAACCAGAAACGTTCTGGGCTAGGGGATACCAGGCTTGCTGAAGGCACATACTGAAAAAAGGAGAATTAAAAGAAAGTTTACATGCTGGGCAGTGAGACATCCCTTCCCTCTATTACCCACCTCTCACCTCAGTTCCCAGAATGCTGGCAACCAAGTTTATGCACACACTGAAAACAAAGAGGAAACCTTACAAAAACAACCAAAAAATACAGGACAAGGAATAAAAATTAGGCACACAATCAGATTTCTGCTAGTCAGAAAATTCCAGACTGACTGGTTCAAAAATTCTGCTCCTGGGAGGGGCTCTTGGGTGGCTCAGCTGGTTAAGCATCTGACTTTGGCTCAGGTCATGATCTCAAGGTTGGTCGGTTCAAGCCCCATGTTGGGCTCTGTGCTGACAGCTCAGAGCCTGGAACCTGCTTGGGATTCTGTGTCTCCCTCTCTCTCTCTACCCCTCCCCAGCTCATGCTATGTCTTTCCCTCTCTCTCTCTCTCTCTCTCAAAAATAAATAAACATTAAAAAAAATGTTTTAATTAAAAAAAAAATTTCTATTCCTGGGAGAGGGTAAAACTGCATTTAGGTTAAGTATTAAGTCTTGGTGGGGCTTAGCAAAAGTGACCCTGTTTTGAGATTATTGTTTCTTTTTAATAATCTGAAACTAATAATAATGTCAATTATACCTTAAAAATTCTTTTTAAAAAACCATAAAGTGGACATTAAGGCAAAACCATTAACAGGAAAATCATCAATAAACATATAAAAAGTTCTTAACCCCACTAGCAATCAGGGGAATTCTTATTAAAACAATGATTAGATATCATTTCGCACTAGCCTGGCAGAGATTGATGTCTGATAACAAGGGTTGGAGAGGATATAAGAAATGGAAGCTATTTTTTCTTTTTTAATGTTTATTTATCTTCGAGAGAGAGAGTGTGAGTGAGCATGGGGGAGGGGCGCGCAGAGAGACAGGGAGACAGAGAATCCCAAGCAAGCTCTGCACTGTCAGTGCACCCAGGTACCCCATGGAAGTTCTTATAACACATTGTTTGGCAGAAGTACACTAGGCCAACCACTTGGGAGGACAATTTGGCAATAGCTAATAAAGCTGAAGATAAAAACTCTTTTAATCATATGACCCTAGAGCAATTCTGTCCATTAGAAATATAAATGTGAACCACGTATATAACTTTAAGTTTTCTAGTAGCCACATTAAAAGAGTAAAAAGAAACAAGGGAAATTAATTTTAATATTTTTATTTAACTCAATGTATTCAAAACATTATCATCTCAATATATAATCAATATTACAAAGTATTGAAGCATTTTATGTATTTTTGTACTAAATCTTCAAAATCTTGTATGTACTTAATTAGATCACATTCAACTTGAATTTCCAGTGTCCAATAGCCACATGTAGCAAATGGCTCCATACTGGACAGAATAGTCCTACAGAAATTCTTACACTTGTATCCAAGGGGAAGTAGGTATGAGGAGTTTGCAGCAACATTTTTTTAATAAAAGAAAGTGTGTGTGTGTGTGTGTGTGTGTGTGTGTTTGTGTGTGTGTGTGTGTGTGAAATTGATAAATAAATGATAGTTTATACATACAAAATAATTCTATTCAATAGTTTAAATGAACCACAGCTACATTTACAAATATGTATACATCTCAAAAACATAATGATTAGTAAAAAGAGAAAGTTGCAAATAGACTTGAGCTATAAATCATCATATATGTGCAAATTCAAAACACATAAAACTCCAGCATATATTGTTTATTGTATCAATGCATGGGATTGAGATACAACAGCTTTAGGAAAATGATTACCTTTGGGAAAGGAGTGATGTGATAGGGCAATAGGACTTGCACTTTAACAGTAATGTTATCTTTCTTTAGGAGAAAGATATAAAGACAATTAAAGGGAAAATGCTTACATCTATTAAATCTCAGCAGTGGGTACACATAGTGGACTAAAAATGAGCGTGAATTCTTCGACACTCTTCCCTTCAATGGCTGGGGGTCTCTGTCCCTTCCTCTTGACTCTGGGTGAGCTCTGTGATTACTTTAACAATTAAAATATGGAGAACATAACACTGTATCTGTTTTCAAGCCAACGTTGTAAGAGACTGAGTTTCCACTTTTGTCTCTTGGGATGTTCCCTTTGGGGAAAAACCAGAAGCGTGACTGCTCTAAGATCACCATACTGTGAGGAAACCCAAGCTAGTCATGTGGAGATGACGTGCACGGAGTGAGAAAAAGAGGTCCCCTACTGTTCCCAACTATCCTAGCCTAGGCACTAAGCTAATAGTGAAGAAACCATCTTGGACACAACAGGCCCAGAAGATGTACTGTGAGAAGTGAGAAACCCAGATGAAAGATGTAATTGAGGTCCCAGACATTTAGTCCCACCTAAACTGTTCCAGCTTTCAAAAGCCACCATAACAGAAGCCGAAGCACTTTCAAACAAGCGATCCCCTCTGTGCTCAGCCAGAATTCTTCCTGATCCATCATATCATGAGCACAGTTACTATTTTAAGTCTCTCTATCTTTGGAGATGGTTTGTTGAGTAGCAACAGATGACCAATCAGCACACGAATTATGATATTATTTTCTGTACTTCATATTTAAAATAACTTATACTTAAATTTCTTTAAAAAGTTTTTTTTTTAAGTAGAGAAACACAGCAGATTTTCTAAAGAATAAGAAATAAATCAGAGGGCCAGAACTGACTGAGCCAAAAACACAGCAATCGGTTGTCTTGCCAAAATTAAATGAATTATTTAAACACTGGATTTCCTTTTTCTCTGTAGACATAGCTTCATTTTTTTTTTTATTTTCTGTAGTTTCAGTTGTGTTATTAAAATACACAAGTATTGGTTCTTGCTCAAGTTTTAGAAACCCCACTGGGGAAGCAGCCAGAGCTCCAATTAACATTAATTTCTTCCACAAGTTTCTTTCAAAACTAACGTTGCTAATCCTCCACCATCTATCTGGCCCAGATACTTAAGAACTATCGTAGATTTTTCACTTTCCTTTACCCTTTAAGTACAGTTGATTCCAATTATTTGCAGATTCTGTATTTGCAAATTTGCCTACTTGCTAAAATTTATTTGTAACCTCCCAAATTAATATTTGTGGCACTGTTGTGGTCATTTGTGAACATGTGCTGAGCAGCAAAAAATCTGAGTCATCCCATGAGTACATTCCCAGCTGAGGTCAAATAAGGTGACACTCTGCCTTCTTATTTCAGTTCTCATACTATAAACAAGTGTCTTTTTTACAGTCTATTTAGTGCCATATTTTTTCTATTTTTCCTTTTTGTTGGTGATATCACTATTTAATATGGTTCACAAACATAGTGCTGAAGTGCTGTCTCATGCTCCTACCACAAGGCTGTGATGTGACTTTTAGAGAAAAATACATGTTTTAGATAAGCTTTATTCAGGTATGAGCTATAGTGCTTTTGGCCATGAGTCCAAATGCTGATGAATCAACAGTGTATATTAAATAAGAGAAACACATAAAACAAGGTTATTTCTTGATCCATTGATGAAAATGTTGTGGTCCGAGTCTTACAGAAACTTAACCCTGTATCCCTTAGGAACAATGGTTCAGTATTTGCTCATTGACTGTTCATGGTGACTTTATAAAATATAACTTCTGTAAATAACAAGAATTGACTTTAACTTACTATCAAGGCTCAGAGGGCTATGGCAGGGTGATTGTAAAACATAGAGCTTTCTGGAGATTTGGAGCAATTAATATTTGCATATTGAAGTTACAGGAACACATCTAAACTGCACTCATGAGAAAGGGCAGCTGGCATCACATTCTTGCCCACTAGACTGTAAACATCACAAAGACAGACAACAGATCTTTTGAATTATTATTAAATAATAAATGTCTGACAATAAATATCTGATTCAATAATTTGTTTATTCATTTAAAAAATATTAATTGAGTCTCTACTATGTGTCAGACTTTATGCTAGACAATGTATACATAAAGCAGTAATAAAATAGGCAACTTTCTTGTCCTCAAAGAGCTTACATTCTGGTGGTTGAAGACAAACAATAAACAACACTGAGAAACATAATATGTCATGTAAATAAATGAAGAAACATAAAAAAGCATGAACAGAATAGGAAGTATGGGTTTGGGGAAGGTTGCTGTTTTCCATAACTTGGTCAAAAGGCCTTTCTTATAAGAAAATTTTTGAAAAAGGAATTTAAAGGAAGTGAGGGAGTTGGTCCATCTGGATCTCTGGGAGAAGTGCAAAGAGCTTGAGCCAGGACAAAACCTGGCATATTTGTGGAGCAAATGCTAAGGAGGATGGCTTTCCATAGTGCCACACTTAAAAAAAAAGAGCCTCTCAAAATAAGATGGAAAGTGTATGGCTGGTTCTGTAAAGATACTGAATATTCCTACTTACACTCTTTTGGTAAGCAAGTCAAATAGTAATATTAAATAAAGATAGTATTTATTATCAAGCAGGATTACCCATCATGTGAGATGGGTCATCCCTTCTGGGAAGGCAGAAAGGGAGAAACATGATTTGACTGATATGAAAGAAAAATAGAAATATTTTTTCTCATATTATAAGCCTGAATAATACACAAAATATAATCCCTGGAGGATATTAACTACATAAATCCTTGGATTGCGAGTAACTTGTTCTGTAAGTGTTCAAAAGATAAGCACACATTTCTACTAAATTTTAACTTGATAAATGAGCGATGTCTTGCAATACGAGTAGTAAGTACGTGAAGCTGAACATCACATGATCACAACTGAGCCAATGGTTCTTCTCTCTCTCTCTCTCTCTCTCTCTCTCCCTCTTTCTCACTGTGTGATTGTGGGTGATCATCTCCCATGCTCAGATGCTGGGTCTCAGACCAACGTGTTTGGCAGAAATCAGTGATTTTTCAGAACATTGGAAGGTGCCCACACTGACACTAGTGTATTTTTGGTCCCTTCAAAGCACGTATGGACAGCCCTTTACTTTTCCATACAAGAGTAAGATTAGGAATGCTTTGCTTCATTCTAGGTCAGGCTGCCTGCAGATTTAAACCCTTTCCTCTGCTGCCTTGTTGCCAGTTACATCAAATACAGTGTATGACAAGAGTTTATTAATACTTTACTGTAGTCAACATCCATGCGAGCATATATAATGCCCCCCATGCAAAAAAGATTCCACTGAGCCAATAGATAGCAGTGATTCTTAGTGATAGTGAAAGTTGTCCTACACAAGAATCTTCCTCTCTCTTGTCTCTCTCACACTAGCCAGGAAGGTTTTCAAAGGTAAGTGCGTGTGAATTCATTTATTTTTCTTTATATTTTGTATTTTCTTTACTATTTTATATTATATTACAATATTATAATCATTTTTTATATGAATATTTTTGGGTTGTGGACTGAATCATCTGAGTTCCCACTGTTTCTTACAGGGAAATTCACTTTGATATACAAGTGCTCTGGATTACAAGCCTGTTTCTGGAACGAATTATGCTTGCAAACCAAGGTTTCACTGTGCAAGCCAAATATATACTTTTAATCTATGACACCTGAGTTCTGAGCAAGAGGGTGCAACTGCTGTTTTTTTCATAACTTGGTTTCTCAGGAAAGCAAAAATCAAAAAGAAATGATACAAGGAAAAACAAAGCAAATTATAAGCTAACCTTCTGTAATGTTTCAGTTTTATTAGATATACATAGCTTTAAGAAAGAAGATATTTCTAGAAGTTCCTACAGATAATATGTATGCATTGTCTTACCGTTTCTTATGTCAATTGATCAACAAATAATGTAACTAAGTAATTATAAACCTGGCCATTAGAGACTATGAGGTTATATTTCAAAGTTATTCACCTTTGTGATGAACAAATAAAATTTCATTTATTGTTACAACTTACATCATCATCAAAAATTCTACAGTTAGATACAAAATGTTAAAATCTCCATTGAAATAAAAAACAGGGAGGCCATAGTATATTTGTGTAGCTGTCATCTAATCACTGATAAAGCTGTCCACCCTTCTTTGTTTCCCTGGGTCTTTATACATCTCAAAAGAGTAACCCCCTAGAGGCCTTCACTTCTGATACATAAGGGAAGGAAAACATTAGCAGAGGGACACTGAATTTTGGGAAAGACTGCACCCAGTCATCAGTGCAGCTAGCAAGAATATTCCATTAAAGCCCATTACTTCTCTGCATATAAACTGTGGGGTAGACTCACAAACATTTAATTACAGCTACGTAGAAATTGTGTATTCATATTAGTAAACGAAATTGAATTTCAAGCCTCAAGCTAGTAAGTAGTTAACAGAATTTGGGTCTCAGTACCATAAAAATCTACCTAGCAATTCCACCCAAAGCTTTAGGGTGGAACCACATACACCAGATTGATTGCCTATCAGCCAAAGGCCAACAGAAATCCATTGGCACTCCATTGCCCTTCTAAAATCACTGTTTATGAGGGAGTGAGTCAACATGGTGGAAAAGTAGGGGGACCCGAAGTTCCCTTGTCCCTCGAACACAGCAATATTGAGGCCAGAAAACTTGGAATTCCAGGAATCCAGGCTGCACAGTGACAGAAACATCTCTAGGAGCCTACGGGGACAACTTGGCAGGCCATAGGTTTGTGACTGAATTGGGAGAGATAAAACAGATGGCATAGGCACAGAGGGGAGGGATCCCCTTCTGTGGAGAAATAAAAGGAAGAGAGAGGCTGCAGGATGTCCACTCTCACCACTGTTATTCAGCATAGTATTGGAAGTCTTAGCCTCAGCAATCAGACAACACAAAGGATTAAAAGGCATCCAAATTGGCCAGAAGGAAGTCAAACTTTCACTATGTCATCTATGAAGGTGACATGATACTCTATGTGGAGAACCCAAAAGATTCCACCAAAAAACTACCAGAACTGATCCATAAACTCAGCAAAGTTGCAGGATATAAAGTCAATGCGCAGAAATCAATTGCATTCCTATACACCAATTATGAAGCAACAGAAAGAGAAATCAAGAAATTGATCCCATTTACAATTGCACAAAAAACCATAAAATATCTAGGAATAAACCTAACCAAAGAGGTAAAAGATCTGTATGCTGAAAACTATAGAAAACTTATGAAATAAATTGAAGAAGACACAAAGAAATGGAAAAAGATTCCATGCTCCTGGATTAGAAGAACAAACATTGTTGAAATGCCAATACTACCCAAAGCAATCTACATATTCAATGCAATCTCAATCAAAATCGCACTGGAATTCTTCACAGAGCTAGAACAAGCAATCCTAAAATTTGTATGGAACCAGAAAAGACCCTGAATAGTCAAAGTAATGTTGAAAAAGAAAACCAAAGTGGGAGGCATCACAATCCTGGACTTTAGCCTCTACTACAAAGCTGTAATCATCAAGATAGAATGGTATTGGCACAAAACAGATACATAGATCAATGGAATAGAATAGAGAACCCAGAATTTGACCCACAAATGTATGGCCAACTAATCTTTGACAAAGCAGGAACGAGTATCCAATGGAAAAAAGACAGTCTCTTTAGCCAATGGTGCTGGAAAAACTGGACAGCAACATGCAGAAAAATGAACCTGGACCACTTTCTTACACCATACACAAAAATAAACTCAAAATGGATGAAAGACCTAAATGTAAGATAGGAAGCATCAAAATCCTAGAGGAGAAAGCAGGTAAAAACCTCTTTGACCTTGGCTGCAGCACCTTCTTACTCAACAACTTCCCTTACTCTCTGGAGGCAAGGGAAACAAAAGCAAAATGAACTATTGGGACCTCATCAAAATGAAAAGCTTCTGCACAGGGAAGAAAACAATCAGCAAAACTAATAGGTAACTGACAGAATGGGAGAAGATATTTGCAAATGACATATCAAATAAAGGGTTAGTATCCAAAATCTATAAAGAACTTATCAAACTCAACACCCAAAAAACAGATAATCCGGTGAAGAAATGGGCAGAAGACATGAATAGACACTTTTCCAAAGAATACATCCAGATGACTAATAGACACATGAAAAGATGCTCAACATCACTCATCACCAGGGAAATACATATCAAAACCACACTGAGATACCACCTCACGCCAGTCAGAGTGGCTAAAATGAACAAATCAGGAGACTGTAGATGCTGGCGAGAATGTGGAGAAACGGGAACCCTCTTGCACTGCTGGTGGGAATGCAAACTGATGCAGCCGCTCTGGAAAACAGTGTGGAGGTTCCTCAAAAAATTAAAAATAGAACTACCCTAGGACCCAGCAATTGTACTACTAGGTATTTATCCAAGGGTTACAGGCATGCTGTTTCGAAGGGACACATGCATCACAATGTTTATAGCAGTGCTATCGACAATAGCCAAAGTATGGAAAGAGCCCAAATGTCCATTGATGGATGAATGGAGAAAGAAGATTTGGTATATATATGTATATGTATATGTATATGTATATGTATATGTATATGTATATGTATATGTATATATATATATATATGTATATGTATATGTATATATATATGTATATGTATATGTATATATATATATATACACACACAATGAATGGAGTACATGGCAATCAGTAAGAATGAAATCTTGCCATTTGCAACTACGTGGATGGAACTGGAGTGTATTATGCTAAGTGAAATAAGTCAGAGAAAGATATCATATGTTTTCACTTATATGTGGAACTTGAGAAACTTAATGGAAGACCATGGGGGAAAGGTAGGGGGAAAAATAGTTTCAAACAGAGGGTGGCAAGCCATAAGAGACTCTTAAATATAGAGAACAAACTGAGGGTTGATGGGGGGGTAGGGGAGAGGGGAAAATGGATGACGGGCATTGAGGAGGGCACTTGTTGGGATGAGCACTGGGTGTTGTATGTAAGCGATGAATCATGGGAAGCCAAGAGCACACTGTATACACTGTATGTTAGCTAACTTGACAATAAATTATATTTTAAAAATAATAAATAAAATAAAAGCACTGTTTATGAGGTGCTTGGGTGAATCAGTCGGTTGAGTGTCCGACTCTTGATCTCACCTCAGATCATCTCAGAATTGGGAGTTCAAGCCCCATATTGGGCTCCATGCTGGATGTGGAGCCTCCTTAAAAAAATTTTTTTTTAAACAACAACAAAACCCCCCAAAACACTGTTTACTTGAAAGACATTTAAGAGACCTCAATAGCGACATGTGCCATTTTGTGAAAATAATAATGAGCTAATACGGACACAAATTCTGATCCCAAATGCAAATTTTACAGAAAAGGGAGTAAGGCCATTTGTATTTTGTTCTGGCTTCTCTCTCTCTAGCTCTGCCAGGATTCTCTCACACTATGTTTGCCTTCAGGGTTCATGGCAGCAGCATCTCTGTGGTCTGCCCTGTGCACATGAGTAAAAGTCAGTTTGCCATTTGCTAAATTATTTATGAGCTCAGCTGCTGTTTGGATTTTTTATTGCATAATTTTTTTAAGTAAATATTTTATAAGCAGCCAGAGGCTACTGGTATTTGACATATTTCAGAAAATTAAAGAATAAAATTTAAATTTTGTAAAAAGACAAAAGGATCACCATGTCTTTGTTGATAGAACACTCACACTACACACACAGTGGATGGATTTAGGCATTTTGTTAATAGACTGATTATCAAACCATGCTTTTGAATGTAAATTCTCCTTTAATAGAGAAATAAAAAAAATGCAGCACTTCATTTTCTTCTTTGATATTTAGTACAAAGTTTGATTTTGATGTTCTTGGTGCTTTCAGAATTAGATGTGGGTTCTGGGTGCTACTCTGCATCTCAAATTTGCTAGTTTGCATTGCTTTAAAACCACTGCTCTAGTAGCAAATTTTATCAATAATAAATTGCCTACTATTTTCCAACTCTCCTGTATTTTGCCTAAAACTGAAAGTTTGGCTTCTTTTTAAAATACGAATCTAGTGTTGCAGTGCCTAGGGGGCTCAGTTGTTTAAGCGTCTGACTTCAGCTCCAGGTCAAGATCTCATGGTTTGTGGGTTTGAGCCCCGCATCAGGCCCTGTGCTGACAGCTCAGAGCCTAGAGCCTGCTTTGGATTCTGTCTCCCTTTCCCTCTGCCCCTCCCCTGCTCACGCTCTGTCTCTCTCTCAAAAATAAATAAGCATTAAAAAATTGTTTTTAAATATGAATCTAGTGCTTGCCAGCTATAGGATGAAATAAAAAAGATGAAAACCCAGAAGTTAAGTGCCTTTAGAAGCTGACTGAGGGGCGCCTGGGTGGCTCAGTCAGTTAAGTGTCCGACTTCAGCTCAGGTCACGATCTCGCGGTCCGTGAGTTCGAGCCCCGCGTCAGGCTCTGGGCTGATGGCTCAGAGCCTGGAGCCTGCTTCCCATTCTGTGTCCCCCCCTTCTCTGCCCCTCCCCTGTTCATGCTCTGTCTCTCTCTGTCTCAAAAATAAATAAATGTAAAAAAAAAAAATTAAAAAAAAAAAAAAAGAAGAAGAAGCTGACTGAATAAGGACAAGAGAGAAGCCAAATAAAACCCTGAGATCTCAAGCTGATCTGTCTGGGAGAATGCTGATGCAGCAGCAGAAATAGAAACATCAGAAGAGGATTTCACTTGTGGGACAGATGATTAGTTTATTATCAGGAATGTTGAAGATGATATAAGTTGCTAACAGAAT
Source organism: Herpailurus yagouaroundi (assembly GCF_014898765.1). Classification (NCBI taxonomy): domain Eukaryota; kingdom Metazoa; phylum Chordata; class Mammalia; order Carnivora; family Felidae; genus Herpailurus; species Herpailurus yagouaroundi. The sequence goes on from NW_024412407.1 coordinate 8,404,992, forward strand.
ATTCAGGTTGTGTCTAACAAGTACCTGGTAACGTGGGGCCACAGCTTTGAATTGTGGACAAAATAAAGGAATGAATGAAATAATCAAATCCAGCAAATATTCACATTATCAGCAAATCATGTTGCCATTAGTACTGCTTTCTTTTACTTCTATTGCCCTGGATTGCATAGCATAGCATAGCATCTTTCATGATGTGAAATATGTTTAGTTTGTGTGAAACTTTAAGGAAAATAGCTAGTGTTTCACCTTTAAGCTGATTGTTAACCAAAAGGCTATTTCTTCATGTAGATTTTAGTCAGTGTTTTCACCAAAAGTGTTATGTTTGTGTTTATACAAAATGTGGATGCATAATGCTTTATATTTACATGATCCTTTCAACCAAAGAACAAAAATATGCTGTGTTTATTATTTCCCTGAGTACATTACACATTGAGAATTGAGCTGCAGGACTGCAGATCATTATAGAAATTTATCTTGTGCAGTTTTCCTTGCAAATTGCCTTTCTTCTCCAGGATGTGCCTGCTTCCTAGGCTCTCTTATCTTCACACCCCTAGCCTTAGCCTATTACTAGGCCCCAATTCAACAGGCTACAGACAAAGGTCAGTGTTCTTAGTTGCAAACAACAGAGTGCCTTCTGATTAGTTTAAGCCAAAAATTATTTTTATTAGAGGCTAAGTAGAAGGGTTGGAGAAATAGACTTGAGACTATACTTCCAGGAACAGTGCCCATGACCATCCCAAAGAATGGGTCCAATGAAAACCCTTCACTAAGAGCCAGAGACTCACCTTCACTTAAACAACTACTGTTGCTGCTTTGGTAACAAAACTCACCCCTGCAATTGCTGCTGCTACCACACCAACAAAACAGAAGTGCCACACAGTCAGTATACACTCCCTATTATTGCTCATTTCCAAGCTGAAGTCTCCCTCACGGTCATCTATTTGGTGAAGAGTAGATCATCCCAGGTGCATGGGCAGCTGTGACTTATGTTCTGACTTCTGGTTCCTCTATCCTGAGTCTCCTTTGTTGCTCATGTGACTGAGGATCCCAGTGATGACCATTGAACTTCCCTGATAATCTCCTGCTGAGTCACAGCCTCCCCTGCTTCTGGGGCCCAAGTGTCCAGGACTGGCTCCTGCTTTTGGACAGCTGTACTGACTGTTCTTGCTCACTTACTTCCCTAGAGATTGGAATGCTGGCCTTTTGATTAGCCTAGTGCTTGGAGTTCTGCTAACCTGCCTTGCTCTGGCCAGTCTTTTTCATAAAGACCCCTGAACCCCAAGGCACATAGTAAGTGTACAATAAATGTTGGATAAAGAAAACATTCTACCAATGAAAAGACCTCCTAGATGACAACTGCATATCTTTCCAAATCCTTTCTACTGGGAATCCTGATACTTCTCATCTAGAACCACCAATCTGCTGTGTTACTTGGGTAGGGCACCTCCCCACCTGCTACCTTCCAGTGGTCCCAATTCCTGTCCCCTCAACCAGTAGATATCTGGCTGTTCCACCACCATGTGATATGACTTTGTACAAATCTTTAATCATCACAGACCTTGTGTTTCCTCCATATAGGGCAAGAGTTGTCTAGATTATATGCACAGTTCTTTGAAACAATTTTTTAACTGTACACAGTATCTATATGGGATATTACTATTAAATATTACATATTTCTTTTCCTTTCCCCTCTCATACAGTGAAGATCTATGGTATTCAATACTATCATATTTTTTAAAACAGGTACACAGATATTCTTGAACTTACAGTAGGGGTGATGTCCTGATAAACCCATTGTAAGTTGAAAATATCGTAAATTGAAAATGCATTTAATACACCTCACTTACCAAACATCATTGCTAGCCAAGCTTCCCTTAAACATACTCAGAAAACTTAGACTATAGTTTGATAAAAATCATCTGATATAAAGCCTATTGTATAATATAGTGTTGAATATCTCATGTAACTTATTGAATATTGTGCTGAAAATGAAAAACAGAATGGATGTATGGGTACAGCATGGTTGTAAGTGTATTGGCTGTCTATCCTTGTGATTGTGTGGTTGACTGAGAGCTGTGGCTCACTACTGCTATCCAGCAACAAGATTGAGTATCATTCTGCATATGGCTAGCCTGGGAAAAGATCAAAATCCAAAATGTGAAGTATGGTTTCTACTGAATGCCTATCACTTTTGCACCATCGTAAAGTTGAAAAATTGTTAAGTTGAACCATTGTAAATGGGGGTCATCTGTATTGAATTTTCTCAAACAAAGGGGTGACACCAGCTACAAAGAACCTTGTAGTTGTAGCTTGACCATCTTAGGACAAGTCCTAACTTCTCTACTCACTAGCTGTGTGTCACTGAGCAAGTTAGTTAAAATTTCTGAGTTATCTCTTAACTCCTGTGAAATAAGGATATTAAGCCTGTGATGTTGTGATTTTTAATAAACATATTTTTGGGGTTTTGTCCACAGTTCCAGGCTCACAGCTTCTAAAACCCTTGCATTTTCCTGAGCATTAAGAACAATGGGAGCATCTTTCATCATATTTGGTCTTTTGTCCTCAGTTCCTGAAATTGTTTCAGATCCCTAAAGGTGAAATGGGTGTCTTGCTATTCATAACTAGCCCCTTTTTGGGGCACCTGGGGGGGTGCTCAGTCAGTTAAGCGTTCGACTTTGGCTCAGGTCATGATCTCACGGTTCATGAGTTCGAGCCCTGCATCAGGGTCTGTGCTGACAGCTCAGAGCCCTGCTTCGGATTCTGTGTCTCTCCCTCTCTCTGCCCCTCCCCCACTCATGGTCTGTCTCTGTCTCTCAAAAAGAAATAAAACATTAAAAAAAAAAAAAACAAACAAGCCCCTTTCAACTACAAGAGTTTATATTAATGAGGTAACTTCTGGAAAAATCCCTACAGATGGAGTGGTGGTACTGGCTGCCAAGGGAACAAACTATGATAGAAAGGTTGGAACTTTCAGTTTCACCCCCTAATTTCTGGGAAGAGGAGAAGGACTAGAGTTTGAATCACTTGCCAATGGCAAATGATTTAATCAATCATGCCTTTGTAATGGAGTCTCCATAAAAATCCCAAGGGATTCAAGAGACCTTCAGGCTGGTGATCCAGAATGCTACCACAAGCTACTATGCTGGGTCCCAGAGTCCACAGGGATACAACTCCTTTGTTTGGGACTTTGCCCTATGTATCTCTTCATCTGGCTGCTGATTTATGCCCTTTAATATCCTTTGTAATAAACTGGTAATCTAGTGAGTAAACCAATTTCCTGAGTTTTGTGAGCTGTTCTAGCAAATTAATTGAACCCAAGAAAGGAGGTGTGGGAACCTCTGATTTATAGCCAGTTAGTAAGAAGCACAAGTAACAACCTGGACTTGCACCTGGCATCTGAAGTGGAGGGCAGTCTTGTGGGACTGAGCCCTTAACCTGTGGAAGCTGATGCTATCTCTGGATAGTGTCAGAACTGACTTGAATTGTAGGATACCCATCTTGTGTTTGAGAATTTCTTGGGGATGTGTGATGGGAAACCTCACCACCATGGAATTTGGAGCAGAATTGTACACCTATCATGCATTTACTGTGAGCCTCAAATAAAACCATTTATGCTCAAACAAGACCAAAATGCTCTATAAATATAAAAAGCATAAAACAAATACAAGATGATATTATTAATGTTGATGTCAAGAGTTTATGGTCATCCATATTTGTAAAACTGCCTCCAAAATAGGAAATGAGATAGGCATTGAATTGCAGAATAAAGTCTCTCCTTTTAAGTTCATACCCATAATTTCTATAAAGGAACCTGAAACATCTACCTTGTAAACCTCCTCATGGAAGCTTAGGAAATAGTCACAAAAGAGCAAGTGGGTCCATACAAGTCATGCAATGATTGCTATGTACCTATAGATATTTGTCACGAGATGGAAGCAGAATATTTAAGTTGGTAGCACAATTTTCATTGAATTCTCTTAATTAGCTCACACCAGGGGAGTGAACATAATCCACTCTCCCCATTTCCAGAGACTTCCAATGTGTCAGGAGTCTATCTATTTTGATTACATGAATTGCTTTACAAATAAGCACAGTGTGAAGCATCAGTGCTTTATAAAAACTGCATTAATGCACCAACTTGTTCAGAAACCAAGACGAGAATAAGAGCAGAGCCTAGAGAGAATTTAATGGGCGCAGCTTGAACTTTTTTCCAGCCAACACCATTGAACACCTGTTAACAATCATGAAGAAGTTACAGAGAATATTGAGTGTCTAAGCACACTGCACTAAATTCCATACTCCAGCAGTGTTGATTTATTTTCTCCTGAGGTTCCCATGACTAAACTTTCTTATCAAAGGTTTATCCTTAAAAAAAACAAAACAAAAGAAAACAAAACAAAACAAAACAAAACAAAACATATCTCTCCCTACCAGACTTTCAGAGACATGTAGGATAGATTAAAACTGAAAGGTAACAAGTTCAGTAAATTGGACTATGTTATGAGTTGAGGAATTACATAATAATAAAAATCTTTTGCTTGGAAAGAGACGCTATACAAGTTTTAAAAAATGACAAATTTTTTTAGGGAGAAAATCATTGAGAGAAAATCAATGCAACATACATCACAGAAAAAAAAGTAATGGTCTTAATATGTAAAGAACTTCTTTTTTAAATGTTTATTTATTTTGAGAGTGTGTGTGTGTGCATTCACATGAGCAGGGGAGGGGAAGAAAGAGAGAGTGAGAGAGTGAGAGAGAGAGAGAGAGAGAGAGAGAGAGAGAGAGAATCCCAAGCAGGCTCTGTGCTGATAGCTTGATTTCACAAACAGTGAGATCATGACCTGAGCAGAAGTCAAGAGTAGGATGCTTAACCTACTGAGCCACCCAGGTTCCCCCCATGTAAAGAACTTCTAAAAATAAGTATCAAAATCTCCACTAACCCTAGAGAAAAATAGGCTACAGCCTAAAAAAAAAAAAAAAAAAAAAAAGAGAAAGAAAGAAAATACAAATGGTTCTCAACCATATTAAAAATGCAAATAAAAACTTCAATGAGATATTGTTTCTTAAATATCCAAAAGTATATCTAAAGTACAATAAGGTAGTTGTTGGAAAAGCCTAAGGAAATAACACTTATATATGGCAATATTTAGCACAATTATATATTATATATGAGCTTATCCTTTATCCAAGAATCCCATATCTAGGCATCTGACCCAAAGACAATACTAGCAGAATTATGAACAGATAGATATATGTTTAAGGGATTCATTACACAGTTATTTGAAATAGAAAATACTTAAAGCAAACCTACTGTGCATCAGGAGAGGAATAACTGAATGAACGATAGTCCAGTGATTTTTTTTTATTTATATATGAAATTTATTGTCAAATTGGTTTCCATACAACACCCAGTGCTCATCCCAAAAGGTGCCCTCCTCAATACCCATCACCCACCCTCTCCTCCCTCCCACCCCCCATCAACCCTTAGTTTGTTCTCAGTTCTCAACAGTCTCTTATGCTTTGGCTCTCTCCCACTCTAACCTCTTTTTTTTTTTTTTCCTTCCCCTCCCCCATGGGTTCCTGTTAAGTTTCTCAGGATCCACATAAGAGTGAAACCATATGGTATCTGTCTTTCTCTGTATGGCTTATTTCACTTAGCATCACACTCTCCAGTTCCATCCACGTTGCTACAAAAGGCCATATTTCATTTTTTCTCATTGCCACGTAGTATTCCATAGTGTATATAAACCACAATTTCTTTATCCATTCATCAGTTGATGGACATTTAGGCTCTTTCCATAATTTGGCTATTGTTGAGAGTGCTGCTATGAACATTGGGGTACAAGTGCCCCTATGCATCAGTACTCCTGTGTCCCTTGGATAAATTCCTAGCAGTGCTATTGCTGGGTCATAGGGTAGGTCTATTTTTAATTTTCTGAGGAACCTCCACACTGCTTTCCAGAGCGGCTGCACCAATTTGCATTCCCACCAACAGTGCAAGAGGGTTCCCGTTTCTCCACATCCTCTCCAGCATCTAGAGTCTCCTGATTTGTTCATTTTGGCCACTCTGACTGGCGTGAGGTGATACCTGAGTGTGGTTTTGATTTGTATTTCCCTGATAAGGAGCGACGCTGAACATCTTTTCATGTGCCTGTTGGCCATCCGGATGTCTTCTTTAGAGAAGTGTCTATTCATGTTTTCTGCCCATTTCTTCACTGGGTTATTTGCTTTTCGGGTGTGGAGTTTGGTGAGCTCTTTATAGATTTTGGATACTAGCCCTTTGTCCGATATGTCATTTGCAAATATCTTTTCCCATTCCGTTGGTTGCCTTTTAGTTTTGTTGGTTGTTTCCTTTGCTGTGCAGAAGCTTTTTATCTTCATAAGGTCCCAGTAATTCACTTTTGCTTTTAATTCCCTTGCCTTTGGGGATGTGTCGAGTAAGAGATTGCTACGGCTGAGGTCAGAGAGGTCTTTTCCTGCTTTCTCCTCTAGGGTTTTGATGGTTTCCTTTCTCACATTCAGGTCCTTTATCCATTTTGAGTTTATTTTTGTGAATGGTGTGAGAAAGTGGTCTAGTTTCAACCTTCTGCATGTTGCTGTCCAGTTCTCCCAGCACCATTTGTTAAAGAGACTGTCTTTTTTCGATTGGATGTTCTTTCCTGCTTTGTCAAAGATGAGTTGGCCATACGTTTGTGGGTCTAGTTCTGGGGTTTCTATTCTATTCCATTGGTCTATGTGTCTGTTTTTGTGCCATTACCATGCTGTCTTGATGATGACAGCTTTGTAGTAGAGGCTAAAGTCTGGGATTGTGATGCCTCCTGCTTTGGTCTTCTTCTTCAAAATTACTTTGGCTATTCGGGGCCTTTTGTGGCTCCATATGAATTTTAGGATTGCTTGTTCTAGTTTCGAGAAGAATGCTGGTGCAATTTTGATTGGGATTGCATTGAATGTGTAGATAGCTTTGGGTAGTATTGACATTTTGACAATATTTATTCTTCCAATCCATGAGCAGGGAATGTCTTTCCATTTCTTTAAATCTTCTTCAATTACCTTCATAAGCTTTCTATACTTTTCAGCATACAGATCCTTTACATCTTTGGTTAGATTTATTCCTAGGTATTTTATGCTTCTTGGTGCAATTGTGAATGGGATCAGTTTCTTTATTTGTCTTTCTGTTGCTTCATTGTTAGTGTATAAGAATGCAACTGATTTCTGTACATTGATTTTGTATCCTGCAACTTTGCTGAACTCATATATCAGTTCTAGCAGACTTTTGGTAGAGTCTATCGGATTTTCCATGTATAATATCATGTCATCTGCAAAAAGCGAAAGCTTGACTTCATCTTTGCCAATTGTGATGCCTTTGATTTCCTGTTGTTGTCTGATTGCTGATGCTAGAACTTCCAGCACTATGTTAAACAACAGCGGTGAGAGTGGGCATCCCTGTCGTGTTCCTGATCTCAGGGAAAAAGCTCTCAGTTTTTCCCCGTTGAGGATGATGTTAGCTGTGGGCTTTTCATAAATGGCTTTTATGATCTTTAAGTATGTTCCTTCTATCCCGACTTTCTCAAGGGTTTTTATTAAGAAAGGGTGCTGGATTTTGTCAAAGGCCTTTTCTGCATCGATTGACAGGATCATATGGTTTTTCTCTTTTTTTTTGTTAATGTGATGTATCACGTTGATTGATTTGCGAATGTTGAACCAGCCCTGCATCCCAGGAATGAATCCCACTTGATCATGGTGAATAATTCTTTTTATATGCCGTTGAATTCGATTTGCTAGTATCTTATTGAGAATTTTGGCATCCATATTCATCAGGGATATTGGCCTGTAGTTCTCTTTTTTTACTGGGTCTCTGTCTGGTTTAGGAATCAAAGTAATGCTGGCTTCATAGAATGAGTCTGGAAGTTTTCCTTCCCTTTCTATTTCTTGGAATAGCTTGAGAAGGATAGGTATTATCTCTGCTTTAAACGTCTGGTAGAACTCCCCTGGGAAGCCATCTGGTCCTGGACTCTTATTTGTTGGGAGATTTTTGATAACCGATTCAATTTCTTCGCTGGTTATGGGTCTGTTCAAGCTTTCTATTTCCTCCTGATTGAGTTTTGGAAGAGGGTGGGTGTTCAGGAATTTGTCCATTTCTTCCAGGTTGTCCAATTTGTTGGCATATAATTTTTCATAGTATTCCCTGATAATTGTTTGTATCTCTGAGGGATTGGTTGTAATAATTCCATTTTCATTCATGATTGTATCTATTTGGGTCATCTCCCGTTTCTTTTTGAGAAGCCTGGCTAGAGGTTTGTCAATTTTGTTTATTTTTTCAAAAAACCAACTCTTGGTTTCATTGATCTGCTCTACAGTTTTTTTAGATTCTATATTGTTTATTTCTGCTCTGCTCTTTATTATTTCTCTTCTTCTGCTGGGTTTAGGCTGCCTTTGCTGTTCTGCTTCTATTTCCTTTAGGTGTGCTGTTAGATTTTGTATTTGGGATTTTTCTTGTTTCTTGAGATAGGCCTGGATTGCAATGTATTTTCCTCTCAGGACTGCCTTCACTGCGTCCCAAAGCGTTTGGATTGTTGTATTTTCATTTTCGTTTGTTTCCATATATTTTTAAATTTCTTCTCTAATTGCCTGGTTGACCCACTCATTCGTTAGTAGGGTGTTCTTTAACCTCCATGCTTTTGGAGGTTTTCCAGACTTTTTTCTGTGGTTGATTTCAAGCTTCATAGCATTGTGGTCTGAAAGCATGCATGGTATGATTTCAATTCTTGTAAACTTATGAAGGGCTGTTTTGTGACCCAGTATATGATCTATCTTGGAGAATGTTCCATGTGCACTCGAGAAGAAAGTATATTCTGTTGCTTTGGGATGCAGAGTTCTAAATATATCTGACAAGTCCATCTGATCCAATGTCTCATTCAGGGCCCTTGTTTCTTTATTGACCGTGTGTCTAGATGATCTATCCATTTCTGTAAGCGGGGTGTTAAAGTCCCCTGCAATTACCACATTCTTATCAATAAGGTTGCTTATGTTTATGAGTAATTGTTTTATATATTGGGGCGCTCCGGTATTCGGCGCATAGACATTTATAATTGTTAGCTCTTCCTGATGGATAGACCCTGTCACTATTATATAATGTCCTTCTTCATCTCTTGTTACAGCCTTTAATTTAAAGTCTAGTTTGTCTGATATAAGTATGGCTACTCCAGCTTTCTTTTGGCTTCCAGTAGCATGATAAATAGTTCTCCATCCCCTCACTCTCAATCTAAAGGTGTCCTCAGGTCTAAAATGAGTCTCTTGTAGACAGCAAATAGATGGGTCTTGTTTTTTTAGCCATTCTGATACCCTATGTCTTTTGGTTGGCGCATTTAATCCATTTACATTCAGTGTTATTATAGAAAGATATGGGTTTAGAGTCATTGTGATGTCTGTATGTTTTATGCTTGTAGTGATGTCTCTGGTACTTTGTCTCACAGGGTCCCCCTTAGGATCTCTTGTAGGGCTGGTTTAGTGGTGACCAATTCCTTCAGTTTTTGTTTGTTTGGGAAGACCTTTATCTCTCCTTCTATTCTAAATGACAGACTTGCTGGATAAAGGATTCTCGGCTGCATATTTTTTCTGTCTAGCACAGTGAAAAATCTCGTGCCAACTATTTCTGGCCTGCCAAGTGTCAAAAGAGAGATCAGTCACGAGTCTTATAGGTCTCCCTTTATATGTGAGGGCACGTTTACCCCTTGCTGCTTTCAGAATTTTCTCTTTATCCTTGTATTTTGCCAGTTTCACCATGATATGTCGTGCAGAAGATCGATTCAAGTTACGTCTGAAGGGAGTTCTCTGTGCCTCTTGGATTTCAATGCCTTTTTCCTTCCCCACTTCAAGGAAGTTCTCAGCTATTATTTCTTCAAGTACCCCTTCAGCACCTTTCCCTCTCTCTTCCTCCTCTGGGATACCAATGATGCGTATATTATTTCTTTTTAGTGTATCACTTAGTTCTCTAATTTTCCCCTCATACTCCTGGATTTTTTTATCTCTCTTTTTCTCAGCTACCTCTTTTTCCATAACTTTATCTTCTAGTTCACCTATTCTCTCCTCTGCCTCTTCAATCCGAGCCGTGGTGGTTTCCATTTTGTTATGCATTTCGTTTAAAGCGTTTTTCAGCTCCTCGTGACTGTTCCTTAGTCCCTTGATCTCTGTAGCAAGAGATTCTCTGCTGTCAGCTATACTGTTTTCAAGCCCAGCGATTAATTTTATGACTATTATTCTAAATTCACTTTCTGTTATATTATTTAAATCCTTTTTGATCAGCTCATTAGCTGTTGTTATTTCCTGGAGATTCTTCTGAGGGGAATTCTTCCGCTTGGTCATTTTGGATAGTCCCTGGCGTGGTGAGGACCTGCAGGGCACTTCCCCTGTGCTGTGGTGTATAACTGGAGTTGGTGGGCGGAGCCGCAGTCAGACCTGATGTCTGCCCCCAGCCCACCGCTGGGGCCACAGTCAGACTGGTGCGTGCCTTCTCTTCCCCTCTCCTAGGGGCGGGATTCACTGTGGGGTGGGGTGGCCTGTCTGGGCTACTTGCACACTGCCAGGCTTGTGATGCTGGGGATCTGGCGTCTTAGCTGGGGTGTGTAGGCAAGGTGCACAGGGGCAGGAGGGGCAGGCTTAGCTTGCTTCTCCTTAGGTGATCCACTTCAGGAGGGGCCCTGTGGCAGCAGGAGGGAGTCAGATCCGCTGCTGGAGATTTGGCTCCGCAGAAGTGCAGAGTTGGGTGTTTGCGCGGAGCGAGCAAGTTCCCTGGCAGGAACTGGTTCTCTTTGGGATTTTGGCTGGGGGATGGGCGGGGGAGATGGCGCTGGCGAGCGCCTTTGTTCCTCACCAAACTGAGCTCTGTCGTCAGGGGGCTCAGCAGCTCTCCTTCCCTTTGTCCTCCAGCCTTCCTGCTTTCTGAGCAGAGCTGTTAACTTATGACCTCCCAGATGCTAAGTCGCGCTTGCTGTCGGAACACAGTCCGTCAGGCCCCTCCGCTTTTGCGAGCCAGACTCGGGGACTCTGCTTGGCCGGCAAGCCGCCCCTCCACACCGGCTCCCTCCCGCCAGTCCGTGGAGCGCGCACCGCCTCGCCGCCCTTCCTACCCTCTTCCGTGGGCCTCTCGTCTGCGCTTGGCTCCGGCGATTCCGTTCTGCTAATCCTCTGGTGGTTTTCTGGGTTATTTAGGCAGGTGTAGGTGGAATCTAAGTGATCAGCAGGACGCGCGGTGAGCCCAGCGTCCTCCTACGCCGCCATCTTCCCTCTCCTAGCTCTAGTCCAGTGATTTTCAAACTGATTTCCAGTGTATCAGAATCACCTGGAAATCTTTTTAACAGATTGCTGGGCCCCAACTCCAGAGTTTCTGATTCAGTACATGTGCAGTGGAGCCTGAAAATTTGCATTTTTACCACATTTCCAGGTGATGGTTGGTGATGCTACTGGTCCAGGAGCCACACTTTGAGAACCATGGCTTAGTATGTCCACACAATGCAAAACTTTGCAGTTGTAAAAAGGAAGAGTATCATTATATGTTACTTTGGAGTCATCTTTGGGTCATAATTTTAGTGAAAATAAGCAAAATAGAAAAAAAGTTTGCTAATATTAAAAAGATCATAAAATTTTTTCAAGTGGTTATATCTGTGGGAGAGAAAATGGAGTGGAGTTAGACTTCTTGGTATAGATCTTGTTTTATAAACTTGACTTTGGAAGAATGTAAATATTTTAGTTAATTATAAAGCAAAATAAGTTTTCAGTAAAACTTCTAAAAATAAAAAAATGATATGATACAAATGGACCTAAATGTGTTTTTAGTTGGTGGCAGAGCTACACAAAGAAATAATTCCAAATAACTTTACAACGCAGTTATTTGAATGTACAGTTCTAGTTGAATAAGCCTTACAAAAAGATGTGTCAAAAATGAAATAAAATTTCAAACTCTTTTCACTAATCATACTATTGGCAATATTGTAGGTATTGTTATTCAAAGACTGCTATATGTAACAAAAAAATTAGTAATTATAGGATATTTTAAGATATACCATTCTCAGTGTCACTGATAAACAGGATCCTTGGCATGAGAGAAAGGAGACACAATATAACATAGAAGAGTTCATATACAAATATTATGATCTTGAATTTTTATTTGAAGTATCAGTATGAACTCATAGCTTATTTTATCTTTTGAGAAACAACACAAAATAGGGGCATCTTGATGGTTCAGTCAGTTAAGCGTCCCACTTCAGCTCAGGTCATTATCTCACAGTACGTGGGTTTGAGCCCCTCATCGGGCTCTGTACTGACAGCTCAGAGCCTGAAGCCTGCCTCGGATTCTGTGTCTCCCTCTCTCTCTGCCCCTCTCCTGCTCGTGCTCTGTCACTCTCTCCCTCTCAAAAATAAACATTAGAAAAATTAAAACAACAACAACAACACAAAATAAAATATTTATTAGCTCTGTTTTCTAAAAAGGCAACTGCCATTTCCTACTAAAAGGAAACAGGGCTACTTGGAAAAAACGGTTGATTCAAGGTCAGAGTTAGATAATAAATGAGATCTCCAGGAAACCCTAAAGCACAACTGGGATCACATCACGAGGACTCAAGCCAACTAGAGACTCTCACTATTCAAAGAGATGATATCTTGAGGCTCAAAGAAAATAACTGTAATGGATTGAAGGACATCAGTTATGCTTAAATCCATGAATTCATAATAATACTCAAAAAGAAATAAAGAAAAAAAAGGAAAGAAAAAGAGGGCTGAATTGATCACCATTAACACATGCCAGTATACCAATTTATTACATGCTTTCTCTGTTATCTGAAAGTAGAGCATTCCTATGAAGCTTTTTGTAAGCTGAAATGGCATAAAGTCAACAATTACCATTAGTTTATATGGAAAATTTTTGAGCATTCCCAGACTCAAAAAATAACTTCTCTTAGGCTTTCTTACACTTTAGGACACATCTTGCTAACTGAGGCACAAAATAAATAGAGATAAACATAGAGCATAGATGTCCAGACACAGTTCAAAGCTATGGCAGCTTGATGCTGAGATGCTAAGTGTAGTTCTTGAAGAAGGAGCTTGGGGGCGCCACTCTCGCTGCTGTGGAGCACACTGCTGCTGTTAATGGCTGGCTGCAAAGCAAATGCCTTTCTTTCTAAAAGAGAAGATCCTTATGGATTTCTCGAAGTTAGCAAAAAACAGGTACTAATGTAAATCGTTGGTAAAAGCAAAGTGGTGTAACGTGAACGTTCAAAAGGCAGTTTAAAAACTGTTAAATAAATGAGAAAGATTCCAACACTCATTCTGCCTTACACATACAAACTGTACTACTGGGTTACCAAGTAGAAGATGAAGGGAGAGCCTTATTTATAGAAGTGTTCCACAATGAATTAGAATGAGAACATCAGCATTTGAACCTGTAATGAAATAATAGATTTGGTAGTAATCATCAACAGCTGACAACATCACCAACGTAGAGATCACCAAATATTACGTAACTTCTAATGAAATAACATACCACTTTATGAAGCAGTCTGGCTAAAAACTGAACCTCGGTCTGATTAAAACTCTGGATCCAGCAACCAATTTACAGGACATTGAAAGGACAAAGAAACACTATAGAAATACAACAGTAAAATCTGCACTAGGGAATTATCAGAGAAACAAATTTCGTTCTTCAACAAATTGCACAACAAAAAAGAAAAAAGATGGAGGTGGAATCTATACATTAAAAGAGATAGTCTCTTAAGACATATCTACTAATTACAATAAGGGGACTTTATTTGAATCCTAATTCAAACAATCTTTAAAAAAAAAAGAGAGGGGCGCCTGGGTGGCGCAGTCGGTTAAGCGTCCGACTTCAGCCAGGTCACGATCTCGCGGTCC
>NW_024412407.1:8419296-8444154 GCF_014898765.1 Herpailurus yagouaroundi
CCTCCCCCGTTCATGCTCTGTCTCTCTCTGTCGCAAAAATAAATAAACGTTGAAAAAAAATTAAAAAAAAAAAGATACCTAAAAATTTGATCGCTGATGGGAAATTTGATATTAAAGAATTACTATTAATTTTTATATAGTATTATGGTTATGTTAAATAATTATTTGGGGGGGCTGAAATATTTATAAAGGAAGTAATATCATGTCTGGAATTTGTTTCAAATAATATGGGCAGGAAAAGTGAGAAGGGTAGTGTGCTGGTAAATGCTAGCTTGGGGATGGGTTTCGAGGAGGCCTGATTTGTAGCATTTGCCCCATCTCTGATTGCCCTGGTGTAAGTACTCACCCTCTGACTGATTTCAAGCTACCAAGCTGTGAGACAGAACTTGGTAGTGTGAAAAGATGCTCACGATCCACTCTTGAGGAGATATGAGCTGATTCCAGCCTTGCACTGGAGATGGATACAGGCTAAAGAAGGCTGGCCAAGAGTTGGTAAGTTGCTCACCTCAGTGGCTGGCGGGGAGGTGGGGTCGGTAACAAGCAACTTCATCACCTTATCCTATAGGTTCGAAATTCTCCATAATAAAACATTTTAAAATGAAATTATTCGCTTTCCTTTCCTCAGAAAATATGCAAAATAGTTAGACCATTAGATACCTAAGGTAATAAGAAAATTCAGTAAGAGTTTTTTTCTGTTGTTAAGTGCTGCTTTGGACATAAATTGGTTTTTGGTCATCATCTGAATTAAGAGTCTTGCTTTTTCCTAAATCACAGGGATGATTTAGGAAGTTATTTAAATTAATATTTTAGAAATGTGTGTGTGTGTGTGTGCGCGCGCGCGCGCGCGCGCGCGCATGCACGCATGTGTGTCTCCAATCATCTAAGGGGCTTTGAAGTCCTTCCCTTATATTCCTGATTTAGGCAATGAGGATTAGAGACTACCTTCACAGGCATTTCAAGGTAAACTATGCAGAAAATATATACAAAGTTTCCCAACTAAAAATAACTTGGAATATCTCTTTATGCTATTTTCCCAAGTAAAATAATCAAGAAAAACTTATAAAGGTAGAGACCCCTATTATATTTGGGACGCAGTAAATGACACAGCTTTATTGGACAGTAAATTGTTACTTTTTTTCACAAATTCCAAGAACACTTCTCAAAAAACTCTATGATGTTTTATATTAAATTTAACGGCACGAAATCTAGACTTTTAATCACAAATATAACAATAATGACATTTATTTAACATTTACCAGGTGCCAGGAAATTGTTCTAGGCATTTTACACAAGCTAACTAACTTAATCTTTTCAACAGCACTATGAAGCAGGTTCTATTATGATCTTCATTGTATAGATTAGGAAACAGAGAGAGAGAGAGAGAGAGAGAGAGAGAGAGAGATTAAGGTTATATTACTAGTAAAGGGTAGAGACAGGATGTGAACCTAGGTAGCTAAGTAGCTTGAGTCCCAGAGTTAAGCTGGGGACCCAGTGCTCATCAAGGAGAGAGATTAGTTATAATATTTACATCAGCACTTGCTCAGTGGCCAGTTGCGGTAGCGTGAAAAGTGCTGCCTTGAAATGACTGTGTCATTCTGAGCAAGTTACTAAATTACTTTGAGTTTCAATTTCTCATATATAAATTTTTTTAATGTTTATTTATTTTTGAGAGAGAGACAGACAGAGCACGAGCAGGAGACGGGCAGAGAGAGAGGAAGATACAGAATCCAAAGCAGGCTCCAGGCTCTGAGCTGTCATCACAGAGTCCAATGCGGGGCTTAAACTCACGAACCATGAGATCATGACCTGAGCTGAAGTTGGACGCATAACCGACTGAGCCACCCAGGCACCCCTCAATTTCTCATTTATAAAATGCAGATCTCTTAAGGTTTTTTTCCAGGCTCCAGATTATAATGTAATCAATGGCAATTTTTATGAGTGATGTTGATCTTTAGCACACATTTAATCTATTTCCAAGATTCAAGCATATTTCCTCAATTTTGTCTATAATGAAATATGTCTAAAGTTATAGAACCACATACCTCAGAGGGCTCTTCTGCAATCTAGACCCTGCATTTATTGGGCTTCATTTTGCTAAAAATTTCCTGCAAAATGTTCCAGTCCTCAATTTCAATTCAGTATCTTTGATACTTTTTTTTTTAATTGTTACCTAAACAAATAAGAAAGCACTGTCCTTTGAAAAGTTAAATCCTGGGGTGCCTGGGTGGCTCAGTCGGTTGAGCGTCTGACTTCAGCTCAGGTCATGATCTTGCGGTCCGTGAGTTCGAGCCCTGCATCAGGCTCTGGGCTGATGGCTCTGGGCTGATGGCTCGGAGCCTGGAGCCTGCTTCCGATTCTGTGTCTCCCTCTCTCTCTGTCCCTTCCCCATTCATGCTCTGTCTCTCTCTGTCTCAAAAATAAAATAAAAAATAAAAAAAAAAATAAAAAAGAAAAGTTAAATCCTGCTTTATCAATTAACTTATATAGAGTCTTTATTTACAAATTATAATGCTATTGCTATTCAGTTAATATTTTAATGGCTAATTCCTAATTTTTCCTATTTTACAAAGTATATAGGCATCTACATATACTTTGGACTCTTTTGGTTGAGAGGATTAGGAGGCACAGAAACTGTCATCATGAATTTATTTCAAATTTCCTGCCTGCCATTATCTAATTTCTTCATAGGCAGATATTCTTAATAAACCATGCGTATCAGAATACTTTATACCACATTATTTACATTAAATTTTACAACCTAAAGGGCAGCTTTTTATTTTCTGCTGCAGTTTTTAATTTCTCAGGGTCTCTATTTCCATTGTTCTTTTTTTCTTTACATTCAAAATTCTACTGAAAAAGGACCTAATGCAACATTTTATATTGCTATTCCATCACCTACTCTATTACTCAAGATATTAAACGTGGAGAGAGCAATCCCACTCAAACCTCACTTGGAGCTTCACATATTATTACCATGACCTTGTTATCTACAGAGCCTCAGCCAGTTTTCATTGACTCATTCCATTTGTGATTGCTCATGTTTAAGTCTAATCTGAGTTATTTAAAATTGCATGAGGAATTGGCAAATGATTTGATAATGTTCAAATATAACTGCCGTCCCATAAGGGAATGATTTCATAATTCTATCTAAACTGCAATTGGTTTTGTCAGAAGCAATTTGTTTTATAGAACCCATTGCTTACTCCAAATTACAATTCCCTCAGCCTTTAGATATTTGCATTTCCTTTTTAATGTTTCTAACATTATGTGATGGTGCTGGGCTTAGATGAAAAAGATTTACTGCTGTCCTTCATATTTAAATATGATGGTACACCATGTATTGAAGGTGTGTAGGGTCTGAGTGTTACACAGAAAGATATTTATCAACTATTCTCTTCATGTGTTTGATTTTGCTCTGAAGGCTGCATGGAATTTGTGCAGGACTTCAGCCACCCAAATCTCCAGTTAGAGTATCTCAACCTCACCTGTCTGCTATTGTCAATGCCTTGTAATAATCTACCAAGATCCATTACCCACAGTGGTCTTTTTCCTGGACCACTTTCTTTCAGTTGTTAACATTTCTGGGGTATCTTGTCATCATTACTGCTTTTCTTACCGTTTCATTGTCATTACAATCACCATCATTAGGTAACATATCCTGAACTTCTATATATGCTAGAGTGGCACATATTACATAGAAGTCTCATTTTCTGCTCTTGAAAGAAGATGAAATGGCTATATAGATTTTTCTGATCACTAACCTTGTTTTACTGACAACTACCATTCATTATTATGTGCCAGATACCATGTTAAGCAATTTATAAGCGTTATTTTATTTAATCCTAAAGATAGGAACTTTTAGCTGCAGCTAAGAGATGATAAATTGAAATTTAGTGAGGGCAGGTAATTGGCTCAAAATCATACAGAAATGTATTGATGGAGCCCCACTTTAACTCTCATGGGTGGCGGATAGATAGAGATAGAGGGACTTCTGACTACAAGAAGACAGAAGAGGGAGCTGAGGGGCGTCTGGGTGGCTCAGTTGATTAAGTTTCCGACTCTTGGCTTCCGCTCAGGTTGTGATCTCACAGTTTGTGAATTCAAGCCCCACATCCGGCTCTGTGCTGACAACACAGAGCCTGCTTGGGATTCTCTCTCCCCCTCTCTCTCTGCTCTTCTGGTGTTTCTGTGCACTCTCTCTCTCTCAAAATAAATAAATAAACTTAAAAAACAAAACAAAACAAAACAAAATAAGGGAGCTGAAACCCATGTCACATTTATAGAATGTAAAGTATGAGCGGATTGGAGGCTCAGGGAAGAGAAAGTCTTCCAAGTGGATGGACGGAAAGAGAACAGGAGGTATATAGAAAAGAGGAACCTTGTTATAGAGGTCTTTACTTCATTAATATGAAATATCCTCCTTGGTTTAATTTCATACTTTTCACCTTGAATTCTAATTCATCTTATTTTAATGCGATAATTATATTGAATGAGTTGAGCTTAATAGGATAGTTATAAAGCAAATTCACTCTTTCCCACCACTCCACACTAAACTTGCTCCATCAGACAATTCATTCCCTGACTTCGGATGAAATCTTGGACAGGTCCCATGGTTCTTTGGATCACTCTTAGATAATATACGAATTATCTTTTTGTTTTGACCTGTAGAGGACTAATCCAGTGCAATAATGAGAACTCCAAACTCCATTTTACCCAGTCTCTCCTTTACACAAGTTTGATTCTGCTCCAGTGTGGAAGTCTGCAACAGAGCAGAGGGATACGGTCAACCTCTCTCTCCTTTGCTTACCTCTTTCCACCAGGTCTGGACCTGGAGGAAAGGGACAAGGTATTATCTGCTTCTATTGTGATCTGGATGTCCCCAGCCCACTGGAATTTTGTGGGTTTCTCAGAGATTCTCCCCAGTGAAACATCCCACTGTTGATCTGCTGACACCAGCTGGCTATTTTCCATTTCATCTCACCCCCGGGGTTCCAATGGATTACCATTCAACTGGGTGCCATCATCCCTCTCAGCGGTCCTTTGGGGGAAGGGAGCTTTTCTAGACTTCAGGCCAGCTCCCTCATCCCACCCCCAACCCATGTGGTTCACTTTTGGTCCACAGGAAACATGCACCTTGCCCCAGCTGTCATGCCGCCATTAACAACTATGGGTTGCTCCCTAAGCAGCCTTGCTCTCTCTCCTCTTCTGCTTCAAGCCAATCTAGCCACAGCTTCTTACATAGCCCATATGCTCTCTTAGTTCCAGGGACTCCAATCAAACACTCCAAATGAGAGTTCGGCATGAAGTGAAGGGGTTTCACACCCCCCACTTTGCTCATGAGAGTTGAAGAAGCTCACAGCATCCAACAACTCTCTCCAATATAACCTTTCCTTCCTCTACTCTTTTGGAGGCTGAGGAAGCAGTTTTACCATTTCTTAGCATGTCCTATTTAGAGAGTCTTGATACTTCACTTTAGACTGTGGAGTCCCTAGTACCCACTATATTATCTTTAGCATTTGGGCCCTTAACCAAAACTGAGACACAGAAGTCACTTCAACATTCTCTTACATCCAAACTGCTACTCCTGTCTTCTTTTTTGTTAGTATTTGCTCATACAGCTTTTCCTATCCTTTATTTTCAACTTCCCCATATCATTTTTTTTAGACATTTCTTATAAACAATCAATTGATTTTTTAACCCAATATATAAGTCTCCGAAATTTAATTAGGTACATTTAACTCATTCATGGTGATACTGAATTTATTTCTGTCATCTTATCTTTTCTGTTTTCCATGCTTTCTGGTTGTTTCTTCTCCCTATCTCCTTTTTTTTTTTTTTTTTGGCTTTGGATAAACAGATCGAATTTTCTTTGTTAATTTTTTTCCTTAAATGATTTGAAAATTGTACAGTTTATTTTTTAATGACTTCCCTTATTTACATATTAATTTTTTTCTAACAATACCTAGCATTAATCAGAATCTATATCCCCTAAACAATATAAGGACCAAAATGAGATTTCATTGCTGTCTACACTTGACCAACCCTCCTCCCACCACCCATGCTGATTTAAATCTTCTTGGATTTTAATTACAGATTATTATTTTTATAACCTATGCCAGTTTCTAGGCTATCAGGTCAATTTCATAATGTCATTTTCCTAAACAGGCTCTTGAGCAAATGATTATTTTCCTCTGGACTCCACACATTTTCTCTTTACTTTGAAGAATTTCTAAAGCAAACTGGGACAGTTATCATTGGGAGAGGCAGAGACTAGAATGGCAAGGTCTCTGTGGCTGACCTTTAGCCCTTGTCCTTGCTTTCCATTGCACCCTTGGAAGGAGCATTTTTAACCTTCCCTTGTTTCCTGAACTGCTCTCATCTGAACATGATCCTGACCACTCTCTACCCAAGCTCCTACACATCTATCCAATCCTTCTTTATTTTACTTCCTAGCACTTGAAAGAAAAAATGCAAAAAAAAAATGTATTTAATAATTTCAACATAGAATCCATAAAGTAGTTTGCTGGTTTCATTGCAGATCAATTTCATGAGATGTCAGTTTTGGTCATTGTCTCCTGACAAAGTAGGAAGTCACTTGGTCTGCTGTACTTTAAAGCTTCTGATTCTTTGAGATACTGCTCATCTTGTTCCACATGGTCAGGTAGAGCAGTATCCTTATGGTCCATTGTTTTTGCTTCTTGGGTGGCTAATAATTTTGCAGGCTGTGTAAGGAGAGGACTCTTTGGGCTCCCACACTTCAGGCTCTGGCACCCTCTAGTGGCCATTGACAGGCTTGCAACATCAGCTCTGGGTTCTAGAGTCTAGCCTCTGAGCTGTTCTAACTGCAGGAGCAAGGATAAGAACTAAAAAGGAAAACTCAGCACACTCTCTTGCCATCACCTCCAACATTATCCTTCCTCCCACTATCACTCTTCCTGAAGAAATTCACAGATAGCTTGGACACTCCAATCTTCCTCTTTTAGAAGTGGATTTTATCTCTTTTATCTATAATTTTCAGGCAAGGCATAAAAGGGTGGTCCTTCGGGTCTCAAAAATTGAGTATATGAAGGTCAGCACTGTCTCTCTTTGGTAGTGGACAGCCAGAAAACCCTCTTGGTTTCTTAGCAGCATTAACCTGCAGGTTTAGTGTCCCTACCTAGTGATATGAATACTGACACTACCTGTGACTTTGCCAGGAATCTGTCAGCAAACTCTACCCACAAGAAAGATACCTCATCTAAAAGCTGAAAGGGAAGAATTCAGTCATGAAGTTTTAGTTCCTAGAAGGAGTCCAGTGGGACGGAGTGGGAGGAGTGAATGCATACTGCCAGTATCTTGGGCTTGCCTTCCCTCCAAAGGCCCCTACTCTGACACTTGCAGTGCCCCAGCCACATGCAGCATTCTACTCTCTCATGGCAGTGTGGTTATTGAGGGGCCTTCTACTCAGTAGGAAGAGACTCAGAGATGTTGGGCAGGTCTGCACCTCATGTGACATGAGGCGACACCACTATCGATAAATACTAACAGTGGGTCACAGAGGATGTTGTCGGGAGAGGAAGTGCTGCTTTTGCTACCTTGTGGGCCTTGGCCTTTCTTGACTCAAGGCCCATGATCAGTGATCTTCTAGGACAGAGGTTGGGAAAGTATAGCTCAAGGGTCAATTCAGCCTGCTACCTGTTTTTGTATGGCCCACAAACAAAGAATGCTTTTTACATTTGTAAAAGGTTGAGAAAAAAAATCAAAAGAATAACATTTCATGACACGTGAAAATTATATGAAATTAAAACTTCCATTCCGTAAATAAGGTTTTATTGGAACATGGACATATTCATTTATGTATTGCCTATGGCTGCTTTCATGTCACAACGGCAGAGGTAAATAGTTGCGACAGAGACTATATGGCCCAAAAAGCCAAAAATGTTTACTATCAGCCCTTAAGAGGAAGTTTGCTGACATTGCTCCTAGAAGATCCATATGTTCTAGTTCGTCACAGACTGCAGGGACCTGAGTGGATGGAGTAAGAATGTGTATGGAGCCTTGCAGGGAATGAAAATGAAATTACATAGTGAAGGTCCTAACTGAAGATTTTGGATTTAATTCAGTTGGCTATGGGGAGCCTTTAAAGTTGGTGCCAGGATCAAAGCAGTATATTCTGAAGACTTAACATGGCACAAGGGGGTAAGAAGGATCAAATGAGAAGAGAATTCTGAGGTAGCGAGACCAGTGGTGAGGAGAAACAATTGAGGGCCTGGAGTAAGGAGTGTCCAGGAAGAGGAAGAAGTGGTTACTGGAGACATGTTGGGGACAATGGCAGAGGGCATCAAATAGGCTGTGACCAAAGAGGTGGAGACAAAGAGGCCAGGGCCATCAGTAGAATGTAGTCATGAGACACCAATAGCATGTGTTCACAAGACACAGTCACAAGACTATTTCTAAGAGTAATAAAGTTTTGCCAACATGTATCATTCTTACCCAGATGACCCTGCAGTAGATGGGATTTATGTCTGCTTTCCACTAGCATCTTTAAAATGCAACTTAGCACCTGACAGATTATGGACATGGAAGAAAGAGATGAACAGATGAGGTAAGCAGTTTGAGAGAGATGGGCATCGTTGTATAAATTCATGGGTAGAAATGGTTGGGGAACTCTCCAAACTAATAAGTCTTTTCCTAATCCCCATAAAGTAATAATGCTTCTGTCCAGATACCTCTGGGCTCCTTGCCATATGTTTCCAAAGAAAAGAAAGCTTACACAGTTTTTCCTATAAAACTATATCAGAAGATAAACTATTATTTCACCCTTGAAAAGCTCTATAAGCAAATCTGTTAACTGTAAGGAAGGGGAAAGCAATGAAGTTAATATTTTTAAGAGGAAGGACACTGCAAAGTGAAAATAATTTTTCACATTACATGAACTTGGTATAGAGTACTATCTACACGACTCAGAACCTCATCTTTAGTTTGTGAATGTATTAGCAATTATAAGGTCAATTTTAAACTTTGAGTTTAAGACTTTGGTGAAGTAAACTGCAGTGGAAAGAAGTTAATTTTTATGTTTTACATTTCAGTTTTAGGGTGGAGAACTTTTTCTACAAGAACAGTTTAATGGCAGATTAGATTTTTGAAATAGATATAGATGGGATTTTTAAAAATGGCCATTCATTGTTGTAAAATAGTTACTAGCACAAATTTGAGGGTAAGTCCCTAAAATTTTGTACACGTTTAATTTTCTCTTACCACCTTTGAACTTCTTTTTTTAAAAAAATTTTTAATGTTTATTTATTTTTGAGAGAGAGAGAGAGAGAGAGAGAGAGAGAGAGAGAAAGAGAGAGAGAATGAGTAGGGGAGGGGCAGACAGAGAGGGAGACTCAGAATCCAAAGCAGGCTCCAGGCTCTGAGCTGTCAGCACAGAGCCCAACATGGGACTTGAACCCACCAACCTTGAGATCATGACCTGAGCTTAAATCAGGTATTTATTTACCAACTGAGCCACTCAGGCGCCCCACCACCTTTGAATTTCTTACATTACTCTTAGTTCATCAACTTCCTACTACACAACTTACTCTCTCAAAATACTTTCCAAAATGAAAGTTTATATTTAAAAGTGTATAAGAAGGCTATCTGAGATTTTTAGCCACAAAAAGCCAGTGATGCCCATAACATGCCCAGTGCCATACTAGAAGCAGTGATTAGGATCAGATTAAGACTTTCAGAATACCCAAAACTATACAGATGTGAAAGTGTCCAAATGACTTAAAAATCATTTGAGAGGCAATTCTTTTTTTTTTTTTTTTTAATTTAAATTCAAGTTAGTTAACATACAGTGTAGTCTTGGCTTCAGGAGTAGAACCCAGTGATTCATCTCTTACATATGACACCTAGTTTTCATCTCAAGAAGTGTCCTCCTTAATGCCCATCACCCATTTAACCCCACCCCCCTACCTCCCCTCCAGCAACCCTCAGTTTATTCTCTGGATTTAAGAGTCTCTTATGGTTTGCCTCCCTCTCTGTTTTTATCTTATTTTTCCTTCCCTTCCCATGTGTTCATCTGTTGAGTTTCTCAAATTCCACATATGAGTGAATATGATACATCTTTCTCTGGCTGACTTATTTATTTTAGCATAATAGCAAAACATAAACACTTTAGATGTGATTACAGAAATACCACACGACAAGAGGGAAAGAAGGAGAGAAATTTCAAAATCAGAAAGATACAAGAATAAAAGACAAAAACAGAGCAAACACAGTAAACTATTCTTGATGTTCTTTCTGCCCTGGCCTCTCCCAGCACTAAATGATTCACATCCATTCTCCTTTCTCACAAAAGTCTGTCAATAAAACTTCTGGTTTCTGGCTACTGTTGGCTATTGGTCCAGTTTGGCTATTGCTTAAAACACAGTATTTTCTTTGGAGAAAAGCAGATAAGTAAGTCATAAGTGCCAAGATAATCTGTGGGAATTTGAGAGTACTCAGAAGAGCATTTTAGCCAGACTACCATTTTAGAATAATATAATACACCTAAATAGAGTTAGGGGTCAGAGGGTTTTATTCTGAATTCTGTCACTTCCTAGCTCATCTGAATGAGTTAATCTCTCTGAGCCTCAGACTCATAATAGGAAAATACTATGATGCATTATATATTTGCATGGCACATGTAAATATATAACATATATTAATGGCTGTCTTTATAAGATTATTTAAAGGAATAACTGAAGTAAAGTAATAAAGCTCAGCATTGTGTTTGGCATATGATAATTACACAATAAATGTAAATTATTATTAGCTTCACTTTTCTGACAACCAACCCTAAAGGGTAATGGTGAGGCAACTTGTTACTTTTGCATGATAACAGGGTTTTGTCTCTAATTTTAATAACAGTCACTACAATTTATTAAGTGTCTACTATATGCCAGGTGGCTTATATACTGCGTCGAATTTACTTGTCAAAGGATCCTGCTGAATATGTATTATTAGTCTCACTTTGTAAGTTAAGAGCATGAACTAGAGAAGTTAACTTTCTCAGAGTTTCACAGATATTATAACTGTTAAACCTGGAATGAAACCCAGATATGTCTGATTTCATAGCCCATACTTTACAGCAGGTTTTAATTCAAATTTTAAATAAAGAATACAAAAAAGCTATTGAAGACTACTGGGCCATGTCAGTAGAACTTAAGATACCTGTTGAGAGGGCTCTTACTTGCCAAATACAAGACAACTTCAGCATCAGAAACATTAATGACTGCCTTAAGTTGAAACACACAGGATGTATTATGAGTTAATTTTAATCTTTTTCTTTAAAAAAAAATTCATTTGACATTTTTGGAGGCTGCTAGAGTACTAGGTCATTATTCTGAAAATAACAAACAAAAGAATAAAGGGAAAGTATCAAGCACTATTCTTGCTTTCCTAGCACAAACTATCTGGGAAAGATACATGAATACATAACGAAAGCATTCCAGGCAAGTGTAAAGGTCCTGAAAAGGCATATGCCTGCCATAATAAAGAAAAAGCAGAGAAGCCATGTGGATGGACCCTAGCAAGAGAGGACAAGAGTACTGTAAAATGAAGACAGAAGGGAAATCAGAGTGGGAGTTGGTATGTAGAGTTTTCTAGGTCACTGTAAAGGCATTAGCTTTTACTCTGAGAAAAATAGGGAGCCACAGCAGGGTTTTGAACAAAGAAGTGACATAATTTGACTTTTAGTTTAAGAGTCACTCTGACTGGTGTGTTGAGACTACACTACAGGGGGAACAAGAGTAAAATCAGGGAGGCCAGGTCATTATAACAATCCTATGTGAGATGATGGTGGTTTGAACCAAGATGTTAGCAGGGAAGAAGGTGAGGATGGTTGAATTCTAGATTTATCTCTTTTCTTAAAAAAGTAAACCTTTTTAAAAAATGTTTATTATTTTTAGAGAGAGAGCGAGAGCATGCATGGGTGAGGGAGGGGCAGAGAGAAAGGGACAGAAAGAGAATCCCAAGTAGGCTCCACACTGTCAGAGCAGAGACTGACTCGGGGCTTGATCTCACAAAATGTGAGATCATGCCCAGAGCTGAAATCAAGAGTCAGACCCTTAACTTACTGAGCCACTTGGAATAGCTGGTGCCCCTCTAGATTTATCTTGAAGGGAGACCTGGGAGAAGTTGCTAATGGATTGGATGTGGGAAATATGAGAAAGAGGAAAGATAAGGATGACTCCTGGGCTTTAGTTCTGTGTATACAGAAGTATGGTGTGCCTTTAGCTGAGATGGAGAAAACCACAGGATGAATGGGTTTGGGCAGAAAGTGGCATGGGGAATACTAGGGGCTAAATTTGGATATGTGAAGTCTGTGAAGCTTATTATACATCCAAACAAAATGACAAATAGACATCTGGATTCATAGGGTCTGGAGTTCAAGGGAGATGTCTGAGCTAGAGATACAGTCAAGAAATTGTTTCAAAAAAAGAAGGTGTCATCTATGTCAAATCCTGCTGATTGGTAAGAAATATGAGGCCTAAAATTAACCACTGAATTAAGCAACATAGAGGCCACTGATGTCCCTGGTAAGAGTAGCTCCATTGGCATGGTGAGACAAAAGTCTGACTGGAGAGATGTCAAGAGGAAATCAGAGGAGAGAAACTGGCAAGAGTCAAGGTATTCTTTTTGCAGAGTACACTGAGAAAAGAAGGAAAGAAATGGGACAGTAACCAGAGAGAAAGATGGGATCCACAGGGGGGTTGTTTGTTTGGTTGTTTTGGTTTAGTTTGGTTGTATGTGTGTGTGTGTGTGTGTGTGTTTAGATTGGAGAAATAATACCATGTTTGTACCCTCATGAAAAAGATATAGTAGAGAGGGGAAATTATCAGCACATGAGAGGAAAACTGTTAAAGTGATGTCACTGAACAGGTGCTTGTTAATGGGAAAGGCTGCCTTTGCCAGAAGCAGATGGTTCCGCCATGATGCTGGAGAGAAGCTAAGAAGGTAAGAGACTAGACATGCTGTTGCCAACTGCAACGGGGTCTGGATGCATAAAAGGATGACGCTAAAGCTTACAGATGCCTTCCAGAACTTCAAGCAACTGCAAATTTCCCAAAAGCAGTATTGTTGTTCTAAAAGGCAGTGATGTCCTGAGGCAGAAATCTGCTGTCAGCTTTAGGTTCCTTCCAGGCCTGGAGTCTACAGGGTCAAGCATCCATGGCCACCTAGTGTCCACTCACCCTCCCAACCCCAGAACACCCTCCAGGTATGTGAGACTTTAGAATTCTCTTCACCTAAACAAACCATCTTCTAGAGTCTGTATATGCCTCTTCCTGTTGTCTGTCCTGCTGAGAGCAGAGGTGACTTCTCCCACCCACCCCACCCCCTCTTCTTCAGGGTGTGGACACGTAGGCATAAGAGATGGCTATTGGTAACTTCTGGGAAGTGGGGAGGAGAGGAGCTTAGACAAGTGAGATAGAGGGTCCATTCACACCCTTGAGTTATAGAGCAGAGCCACAGAGCCTCCATTTACAAATGGGGAGGGTCTGCTGAAAGGAACAGCTGGTTATTCTCGATAAGCAAGACAATAAAATCTAGTGGTCTCAGCCATCCATGAGGACAGAGGGTGCTATCCTGTAGAGATTCAATTTTACAACAACAAATGATAGTGTAGCAGGAGAGATTATATTATTTCTAATACCTAAGTCCAAGCCATCTGACTTAAATTCCTCACTGAAATGAGGTAGGATAAAGGAAGAAGATCCCAGGAGCCTTTGCTATAAGGACTATCAATCTCTGGAAAGCCAGAAACAGGTTAAATGGACCCCCAGGGATTTAGAGAGAAGGTACTGGCAAAAAACAAAAAGAAAAACAAAAAACCCTTAGGAATAGGCTTGCCAGATAAAATATAGTATGCAATATTCACTATATTCTTATATTAAGAAATTATTCATTGTTTATCTGAAGTTTAAATTTAACTGGGCATCCTGTATTTTAACTGACTACATCTAGCAATCCTTTCTAGGAGAGGCAGCAGGTCTGCTCTGGCTCATGCCTCAGCATTTTACCTTACTCTCCTCCCACCATCTTTCCTACCTTATTCAGCAAACATGAATAATAGTCAGAAAGGCAGACAGAAAGAAGTGAAGGAGGAAGAGACAGAGAGAAGAGAGACAAAGAGAAGGATGAAAGAAAGGAAGGAAAGCCAAGGGAAGAAATGAGAGACAAGAAGAAATACAAGGAAGAACTTGAAGTTGTGGAAGGCATCTGTAAACTTTAGCTTCATCCTTTTATGCATCCAGACTCCTCTGCAATTTTTTAGATACATGGCATATATCTAAAAAACAAAAATAAGGGGCGCCTGGGTGGCTCAGTCGGTTAAGCATCTGACCTTGGCTCAGGTCATGATCTCAGGGTTCACAAGTTTGAGCCCTGCGTTGGGTTCTGTGCTGACAGCTCAGAGCCTGGAGGCTGCTTCAGATTCTGTCTCCCTCTCTCTGCCCCTCCCCCTCTCATGCTCTGTCTCTCAAAAATAAACAAATATTAAAAAAAAATAATTCCAGGGAAATAGATTTTTAAAAGTTAAAGAAACAGCTTCAAAGAAATTACAAACATAACTTTACATTAAAAAGAGCTGAAAAAAGAAGTAAAATAATTCAAAGAAGAGCTTATAAGGCAATAGAAGGAGACAAAAAGTGAGCCAGCAAAGCTGAGGAAAGAAATGAGAGAAAAATTAAAATGTCATTGAGATAAAAAGTCACATTAGAAATAGAATAAACAGAAGTTAAACACAGTTCTGGGGAATAGTAGTGCAATTGCTGGAATGTATGGTAGTCCCATTTTTAACTTTTTGAGGAACCTCCATACTGTTTTACAGAGTGGCTGCACCAGCTTGCATTCCCACCAACAGTGCATCCTCACCAACACTTGTTTCTTGGGTTGTTAATTTTAGCCATCCTGATAGGTGTGAGGTGGTATCTCAATGTGGTTTTGAATTGCATTTCCCTGATGATGAGTGATGTTGGGCATCTTTCCATGTGTCTATTAGCCATCTGGAAGTCTTCTTTGTAAATGTGTCTTCTGTCCATTTCTCAATTGGATTGTTTTTTGGGGTATTGAGTTTTTGGTAAGTTCTTTATAGATTTTGGATACTAGCTCTTTATACAATATGTCACCTGCAAATATCTTCTCCCATTCTGTAGGCTGACTTTTAGTTTTGTGTATTGTTTCCTTTGCTGTACAGAAGCTTTTTATCTTGATGAAGTCCCAATAGTTCATTTTTGTTTTTGTTTCCCTTTCCTAGTAACGTGTCTAGTAAGAAGTTACTGCAGTCGAGGTCAAAGAGGTTTCTCTTCTTTTCTCCTATAGAACTTCTATGGTTTTCTGTCTCACATTTAGGTCTTTCATCCATTTTGAATTTATTTTTGTGTATGGTATAAGAAAGTGGTCCAGTTTCATTCTTCTGCATGTTGCTGTCTGTTTTTCCCAACAACATTTATTGAAGGGACTCTTTTTTTCCATTAGATATTCTTTCCTGCTTTGTCAAAGATTAGTTGACCTTATAGTTGTAGGTCCATTTCTGGGCTTTCTATTCTGTTCCATTGTTCTACGTATCTTTTTTTTTTTTTCTTTCTTTCTTTTTTTTTTTTTGGTACCAGTACCATACTGTCTTGATGACTACGGCTTTCTAATATACCTTGAAGTCCAGAATCATGATGCCTCTAGCTTTGCTTTGCTTTTTCAGGATTGCTTTGGCCATCAGGGTTTTTTGTGATTCCATACAAATTTTAGGATTGTTTGTTCTAGCTTTGTGAAAAATGCTGGTGGTTCTTTTACCTATTTTTAAATGTTTGTTTTCTCATTGTTGAGTTTTAAGAGCTCTTTTGTATATATTTTGGATACAAGTCCTTTATCTGATATGTGATTTGCAAGTATCTTCTACCAGACAGTGATTTGTCCTTTCATTCTTCTAACAGGATCTTTTGCAGAGCAAAATTTTTGAATTTTAATAGAGGTCAACATCCATTTGTTCTTTTATGAATCATGTTTTTGGTGTTGTATATAAAACCTTATCACTAAGCTCAAAATCATGAATATTTTCTTATATGTTTTCTTCTATAAGCTTTACAGTTTTGCATTTTATATTTAGATCTATGATATTCTTTGAATTAATTTTTGTGAAGGGTATAAATTCTGTGTCTACATTAATTTTTTTGCTTGTGGATGTCCAATTGTACCGGTATTTGTTGAAAAGACTATTATTTCTCTATTGAACAAAATCACCTTTGTACCTTTGTCAATAATCAGTTGACTATATTTGTGAAATTCTATTTCTGGGTTCTCTATTCTGTTTCATTGAGTTATGTGTCTATTATCTTGTCAATACCATCCTGCTTGATTAGTGTAGTTTTATAGTAAGTATGGTGGTGTGAGTTCTCCAATTTTATTCTTCTTTTTCAGTTTTGTGTTGGTTACTATATGTTCAGATCTGTGTCTGTGACCTTAATTATCTTTTTCAAACACACCATAACAGAACAACTGCCAGGCATGGTAAACTTTAAAGTATATAATATTAGGTAAATGTGTTTGAGAAAGAGGGATAGACACATTCCAAGGATCCCTTGCCATACAATCACAAAAAACAACAGGAAGATGTGTTGTAAAGGCATAAGGAAGGGCAGAAAATTTATGAGGATTACTGCTCTACACCACTGGAAAATGTACAGTTATTAACACTATGATCCTAGATCCCTAGGTTGCATATATGATTATCAGTTCAAAGACTTATTTAGGTCAATGTCTGAAGTAGTGAATCTACTCACTATCACCAAAACCATTTATAACACCTTGATCATGACAGAGATCTAATTTTGCTAGAATTAACATATAAAATCTTTCAAATAAGTCTATCCTTTAAAAATAGAATAACTAAGAGCCTTGGGATTTTTATGTAAAAGTAATGTCTGTGACAAAAAGCACATAAGAGATGGTCTGTCATATTCCATACTAGTTTTTCGAGTGAAGAAATTTTAAAGTGAATTTGTTGCTAAGGTCAACAAGTGCCTTATACTTATTCCTGATGTTTCTGTAAAACTTGAGTAAATCTGAGAAAAAGAGCCAATGTGACAGAAGTTTCTTCTAAAGGACTGTAAAATGTTCTTAAGCTTAAGGGACAATTCAAGGCTGCCACAGAATTAATGTTCCTGATTCCAAATTAGTCCAAGTACTCAGAATGATGGATTTTCAAACAAGCAAGAAAGCTCAGGAAATTTTATTTTTATCACCATTTAGAAAGAAACATAATGCTCATTTCTTCCCTTGAGTCATATAAATTTTAGTGTCTTCTCTTTAGTAACTAAGTGTTTCAGAATCTTCAGGAAATGTTAAATGTTAGAACTAAAACAATATGATATTAAAATAATCAGTGGGGATTCCACTTGAAATAGCTTGGTCTCTACTTAAAGAAAACCATCTATTCAGTATCTTCCTCAGGAGACAATATGGCAAAATAGCATTATATGGTCAATTATCTAACATCTCATTTCGTTGTTCCTCCAAAATATAGGAGCTCTTTGTTATAGGTTTTATAATGAGATAACTTTTTCTATTGGATGCTATTACAATTTCCTTTGTGTGTTTTAATTTGAAAGGAACAATGTTGATATTGGTGGTCTCTAAATTAAGATTGCATTTCTTATAAAATGTATTTGTTAATGGAGTGAGTCATCAATTTTGTTTTAAAAAGTTAGAATGTGTCTTTTCTTTAACATGCATTATAAAATGCATCCTAATATGCATTATAAAAATATAAAAGTTCATTTTGAAAATGGCATATTGTGACTTATGGATAATCAATACTGGCTTGCTTTACCCCTTTGACATTATATGTAAGGCAACATGAGTTTTACTTTATCCTCTTAGTTGAGTGACGACATTTAAGCAGAGGTTCTTTTACTTATTTGCTTCATACACTCATTGATAACAATCTTAAACCTATGATAAAAATCTGCTTCTTCTCACTAATGGTATAAAGAGTAGAAAGGGCTTACGTGTCAAGACATTGAATGGATATTAATATAATATAGCCAAATTTCACTTGCATCACAAATTATGTCGTGGTTTTATTAAGGCACAAGTTTTACTTCCTAGTTACCTACTAATGATGATATAACTTCGCTGATTCCTTCCAAAGTATCCCCTAAGTAATCCTAGAATATCTCACTTGTCCTAAACTCCCATATTTGTTCTACTGTGCTACAAAAAACCTCTCCTACTGTTTCATGTAGCAAAGCAATTCTTTGCTGATGACTACTGCTGCTCTGTTGAGCACTGGTGGGAACTCAACACCATCATATGTTGTTCCTCCGCATTTTGTAGTCCTTCCTGCAGCTTTGCCAGGCACAGCAGTTTTCCAAAGACAAATACCACACTTAGCTCTCAAGGTGCCCAAACTGCATTGTTGTCCATAGCAAGGGTGGGCAGATCGCTCCCTCAGATTTCTAACTTACTCTATGAGTACAGTACCAAAGACATTTGGGACCCAGCGGGTTAAAAATTTTAATGAAACAACACTTTTCACTTTTTCTTAAAGCCATTTAGTTTTGTCTCCCTGGGACTCAGAAATGTATTCAAGGGGCTAGACCCAAGATAGATTGAGTAATAATTATTGAACTGTACTAAGAATCTTTATTCGACCAACAGAAAATATAGTCAAATCTCAAGCTGAGAATCTATTATGCTTAATTAGAGAGAAGCATTAACAAATTGTTTTTTCTTTTCCTTTTTTTTAAATGTTTTATTTATTTTTGAGAGAGAGAGGGGGAGAGAGAGAGAGAAACAGCATTATCAGGGGAGGGACAGAGAGAGAGGGAGACACAGAATCTGAAGACAGGTTCTAGGCTCTGAGCTAGCTGTCAGCACAGAGTCTGATGTGGGGCTCGAACTCATGAATGGCAAGATCATGACCCGAGCTGAAGTTGGATGCCCAACCAACTGAGCCACCCAGGCGCCCCACAAATTGTTTTTTCTTATTAAATATACAGATGAATAATATATTTGAATTGAATATTGATGATATTTGAGTTGAAATGTACAGAGGAATAATATTTTCTTGAGTTTTAAACTACCTTACATTTTATCCAACAATTCTTCATTACTCCTTTGGTTTTCTTCATCATTAAAATGACATCATGGTACTTCTGGTTTCTAGTCCAACATATAAGGAGCATAGAAGTCACCACTCAATCCTGACAACAAGTAAAAGCTGAACAGATTGAAAAACCAAAAACTATTCTTATGACTGATGAATTTATGGAAACTCAGTGTGGACAATTCTGATAGTTAAGAACTTCAGGAAGACCCACTTATAGAAGGGCTTCCATACTTTGGTGAGAACTCCTGGAGCTCTACCCAATTCTCATAGTGAATATCAGAGAAAAATACCCTCATGCTTACAGCAGGGGGAAGGGAAAGTAAACATTTTTAAATATGCCAGAGCATTCTGTTCTTAACAAGGCCTATCCTCAAGAGAAACTGTTTCAGCAGAGCATGAGCTATTGGGAGTTTCATCAGATACTAACTGACCCGGAGGGAAGGAAATACCTAACACCAGTCCACTCTTCCCACCTAAGCAGGAAATGGGGGCACTGAGAAGCACTTGTGAAGCCCACAGTCCAGAGGGCAATCTTTACTAAAAGATTGAGACTAATCAGGGTGCCTGGCTGGCTCAAACAGTAAAGCATGCAGCTCTTGATCTCAGGGCTGTAAGTTCCAGCCCCACATTAAGTATGGAGATTACCTAAAAATAAATATTTTAAAAAAGAAAAAAAAAAGATTGAGATCAATCATAGGACTATAGAACACTTCTCCCCACCCCCTACAACTTACTATCATATTCTTAAAGGCCTACTTAAAGTAGTCACTTTCACCCAGTATGTCTCAGTCCATTGGGACCACCAAATTTTTGTTATAGTAGCTTATAAACTGAGTTGGTTAGAAACAACAAAAATTTAGTTCTTACAATTGTGAAGGCTAAAAAGTTCAAGATCAAGGTATCCTGTAGGTGCCTACTTCCTGGTTCACAGAAGTCATCTTCTGGCTAGGTCCTCAAATGGCAGAAGGGCAAGGCAGCTCTCTGGGGTCTCTTTTTTATTTTTAGTTTCTTTAATTTATTTTGAGAGAGAGAGGGAGAGAGAGAGCGAGAGAGAGAGAGAGCGCGCGCACTGGAGCAGGGGAGGAGCAGAGAGAGAGGGAGAGAAAGAATCCTAGGCAGGCTCCGTGATGACAGCTGGCGGCTGACAGCATAGAGCCCCATGTGGGGCTCGGCCTCATGAACTGTGAAATTACGACCTGAGCCAAAATCAAGGGTTGGATGGATGCTTAACCAACTGAGCCACCCAGGTGCCCCTGGGGTTTCTTTTATAAGTCCATTTGTAAGGGCTCCACCCTCATAAAATAATCACCTTCCAAAAAGCCCTACTGCCAAATATCATCCCATTGGGGATTAGGTTTCAACACTTTGGGGAAAATTTTGAATTTGGGGAAAATGAAAATATTCAGTCTATAGTAGAATATATTAATATATTATGAATGGCTATAAAAAAATCACAAAGCATACTGAAAGGCAATAAACACAGTTTGAAGAGACAAAGAAAGCATCAGAACCAGAACTCGGATATGACAAGGATAACAGAGTAATCTGACCAGGAATTTAAACAACAACTACAATTAGCATGCTAAGGGCTCTACTGCATAGACACATGCAAGAACACATAATGGGCCATGTAAGCAAAGAGATGAAAGTTCTAAGAAACAAAAGAAATACTAGAAGTCAAAAATATTGTAATAGAAATGAAGACACAGCTGAGAAAAGGATAGCCAAGCTTGAAGATATCACAATAGAAACTTTCAAAAAATGAAAGGAAAAGAGAACAACAACACTGACCAAAAAACCCAACAGAACAGGCTGTCCAAGAAGTGTGGGACAATTACTGTGACATAATAGAAAATATATGTATATTGGTCTCTTCTTCTAGTTCCTTATACAGAGATCATAAAACACTTTGTTATTTCCTAAGTGGTAATGTATTAGGAGCATCTTTTCTTCTGCTATTTGGTCTTTTGGTCTTTGACCCCAGTCAATGACACAAAGCTCCTAAATCTCCTGGAATTCCTGGGTGACAGGAGTGTCTTCTGTTCTAATAAGGTGACTCTTGGTGGGCTCCTGGATAGCTTCAGGATGGGAGTTGTTCAGCAGAAATGAACCAGAAATTTCCAAACCCCATCTCCTGTCAGGAAGGGGTGAGATACTAGAGACTGAGTTACTGACTGATCATACCTACATGATGAGGCCTCCATAAAAACTCCCAAAGTACAGGGGTCAGAGAGCTTCCAGGTTGGTGAATACATCCACGTGCCAGGAAGGTGATACATTCAACTCCACGGGAACAGAAATTCCTGCACTCAGGACTCTTCAGGACCTCACCCAAGGTATCTCTTCATGTGGCTGTTCATCTATATCCTTTTTCATATCCTTTATTATATAACAAACACAGAAGTAACTGTTTCCCTGTGTTCAGTGAGCTGTTCTAGCAAAAATTGAACCCAAGGAGGGAGGGGTCACAGAGATCTCGTTTATAGCTGGTTGGTCAGAAGAAAAGGTGACAAGCTGGGACTTGCAAATGACATCTAACGTGGGAAGGGCAGTCTTCTGGGACCAAGCTCTTAACCTGTAGGGTTTGCACTAACTCCAGATAGTGTCAAAATTGAATTGGGGCGCCTGGGTGGCGCAGTCGGTTAAGCGTCCGACTTCAGCCAGGTCACGATCTCGCGGTCCGTGAGTTCGAGCCCCGCGTCGGGCTCTGGGCTGATGGCTCAGAGCCTAGAGCCTGTTTCCGATTCTGTGTCTCCCTCTCTCTCTGCCCCTCCCCCGTTCATGCTCTGTCTCTCTCTGTCCCCCCAAAAAATAAATAAACGTTGAAAAAAAAATTGAATTGAATTATAGGACACCCAGATGGTGTTGCTGAAAATTGCTTGGTTAGCGGGGGCAAAGCCCACATATCTGGTTTCAGAAGTAAAGTGTGGTAGTAGTGTGAGAGTAAAGTAAAACCAAGGATTGTTTTGTCCTAGACAACTACCAAAGGTGTAACATACACGTAATGGGGATATCAGAAGGAAGAAAGGAGAAAAAAAGAAAGAATTAAAAAAGAAAGAGGGAGAGAGATTGGGAGAATAAAGAAAAAGGAAGAGAAAAAATTGTGAAGCAATGACAGAATCTCCCCCCAATTAATATCAGACACCAAACAATAAATTCAGGAGGCTCAGAGAACATAAACAATAGATTCAGGAGGCTCAGAGAACACTAAGCAGGAAAAACGCAAAAAAATTACAAAAAAGACTAAACCTAGGCATAGAAAAAACCTGTAGAAAATCAAAGTATAGATAAAATGCTGAAAGCCACAGTTAAATAACACCTTACCTATAAAGGAGCAAAGATGAGAATCACATCCAACTTCTCAGAAACCACGCAAGCAAGAAGACAGTGGGGAATGACATTAACAAAATGGCCAGGTAAGATATGGCTCACTTGTAAGCACCCCCAAAATTTGGTATCCATCCACAGGAAAAAAAGTTCCATCGGCGGGATCCAGCACCACACACCAAAGACCCGGGAGGAGTACTGTCCACCCCATACATTTGGTAGTAGCCGTACTGACCTTGGTCTTGGCTATTGACCCTGTGATGGTCCATAAACCAGCTCCAATCCCTCTTGGTTGTGGTCTGGAAGCCCGTGAAGAATGCTGTCTTAGACAATCACCTGCAGAGCCTTTGTGAAAGTTCAGAAGTCCAGCACAAAAGTTGCAGCACACTGCTGGAACAAAAAGATATAAGTTTGGACACGTTGGAGAGGGTAAGAAAAAGCCTGACTTTATTCATGTCACTCCTCCTATGAGGTAACACAGCTCAGTGTCAAGAGAGAGCTAATCAGCATGTGATTTCTCCTGCAGGGGAAAGTGAGTGTGTATGAGTGAGTATCTGCTTTCTCAGTTGTGTGTGATGGAGTCAAGGAGGTTCATTTCTCTCTCCCCCCACCCAAAGTAGTACTGAGTCTTGAGCTTCACAACTGGCAGATGGGAAGTGGTTGGAAGGGCAGCAGATAGGATTCTCAGAGGGCATTAAACAGACATGGATCCTACTAGCAGCAGCATGAATTCCATCAAGAAGCCTTCTCATAAGTCACTGCGGACACCTTATCTGAAGATCACCTCCAACTGCACACAGGTATCCCCCGCACTCAACCTGCCTCACCCACATACCCCACTCTGTGGCTGGCTCCCTATGTGCATTCTCAATGACAATGAGAATAAGCTAATGAGTATAAACACAAAGCCAGACTGTAACAGTGAGTCAAAGAGAGACCACAAATTTGAGCTTTAGTACTGCCCTTGGGAAAGCAAAGGTTAGGCTATTGGTGCCTGGCCTGGGGTGTTGCAGTAGGCAAAGAGGCTTAAGAATTCTGCCACAAGATGAAAAGGAAAAGGAAGTTGAGCAGGCATATCCATAAAAGGTCTGAGAAAGTCTCAGAATCTGTAGCAAGGCTGATGGAAGGGGTTTGCCTCTCAAAGTCACCCAGTAAAGACTGAAGGAAGTGTGTGAAGACAACAATGCAAGACATTGGGGAACATGAAAATCAAGGAAACATGACACTATCAAATGATCACAAAAATCTTCTAGTCACCAACCATAGAGACACAGAAATTTGTGTTTTACCTAATAAATAATTCAAAATGGCTGTTTTAAGAAATCTCAATTAGCTTCAAGAAAACAAAGAGAACACATGAAATTGGAAAAATAAATGAATAAAATGAGAAGTTAAGCAAAGAGATATAAATAACTAAAAAGAACAAAACAAATTCTGGAGCTGATGAATATAATGGATGAAATAAAAAATGCAATAGATTACATCACATCAGAATGAATAAAACAAGAAAAAAAATCTGTGAATCAGAAGACATAACCTTTATATTATCCAGTCAGAGGAAAATAAAGAAAGAAAATGAAAAAGAATGGATTTCTGAGAGTTAAGATGGCGGAGAAGTAGGGGGATCCTGGGCTTGCCACATCCCTCAAACACAGCTGTATTGAGGCAGATTACTTGGAATACCTGGGAAATCGATCTGCGGAGCGACAGAAGGATCTCCAAAGTTGGAGGGAGATAGCTTGGCGGATAGCTTGGGGGAGGGAAAGTGGTGGACCTGTGGAGGGGAGGGAACCCCTTCTGTGGCGAGACAAAAGGAGAGAAGGAGGGAAGGGTTGAGATAGTGCAGAATCAAGTTAGCACAAGAGGAAAAGCTCTCTGGACTACAAACTGGGGAGCAAGAAGTATTGAGTTTCCCAGTTTTTGCAAACAGCTTCTGGAGTGAAACTCTGAGGTTTTGGAAGTGCATGAGTTTCCCCAGAGTGGAGCTATGGAGTGTATTCCTTGGGAGAAGGAGGGAGTGCATAGCATGGTGTAGCAATCTTCTGGGTGCCCTGGGAGAGAACAATCCCTTTCCTGGAACACTTTTGGAATAGGGTTTATTGCCTCCTCAAGGACAAAAGACCCTATAGGTGCCAGCCAAAGGCCTTTCATCAAAAGGGTGGGGAGGCTCTACTCTGGGGCAGGGGAATGGATCCGCATTGTGCCGGGTGCCTTAAGACTGGGTTTTAAACTCAGCCATGCATCAAGTGCTGGGTCCTTTAAGACCTTGGGTTTTGAATCCCAGCCATGCATCAAGGAAAGGGCTCAGGATAGTTGTGGCACAGGGTGAGCTAATGGCCCTCACTATTCTGTGAAGGCTGCCTGAGGAGCTAGGGTTGAGATTCCTGGTGCAGGGATGAGAGATTGAGATGATGCCA